>NW_015165302.1:91819-107265 GCF_001447785.1 Gekko japonicus | reverse complement strand
CGCCTTGCTGCGCCCGGAGGCGGCCCGCGGAAGCCAGCGCCAGGCCGGCGCCCCGGCGCACTATGCCACGGCTGTCTTCTCCGGGACCGGCGGCGGCGGCGGCGGCGGAGGGGCGGCTTACCTGCCGGTGGACTACAGCGCGCTGGCCGAGACGCTGCAGCCGTGCGCCAAAGCGCTGCCCCCGCCGGCGGCGCCCCCAGCTGCGGACTGCCGGCCCAGCCGCGCCGCGCTCAGCACCTTCGAGTGGATGAGAGTCAAGCGGAACGCGCCCCCGCGAAGTAAGCTGGGACGGTTGCCGAAGGATGATGGCCCGGGGAGCGCGTGGTGGGTGGGGACTTGGCGCGGGTGGCCGACTCCCGAGCCAGAGGGCAGGTCTCCCACCCGACTCCCGCCCATCCTCACTCAGCGGGGTTGCTCTTTCGGAAGGACGGGGTTTGGGGGCTGGGCGGGAACGGGAGGAGTCCCGCAGCGCCCGAAAGACCAACCAAACGCACCCCAGGCGGAGATTCGGCCAGGCCCTTCAACCGACGGCTTTGGCCGCCTGGGCGTTCAGTGCTGTCAGTTCGCCTCCGCCACTTGGCGACCCTGTGCATTCGCCATCTCCAGAACGCCCGGTCCCTTTAACAGCCTTGCTCAGGGCTGGCAAGCTGAGGGCCGCGGCTTCCTTGATGGAGTCAATCCACCTCTGGCCCCGCGGCCGCCGGCCTCCAACTTTTTTTCCTGGCATTATTGTCTTTTCCAGTGAGTCTCGTCTTCACGTAGTGTGTCAGCAGTGCGAGAGCCTCAGTTTGGTCATTTTAGCATCTAGGGAGACTTCAGGCTCGGTTCTGACCTGGGTCGGCTTTGCTCCCTCCGAAATGACCCAGAGGCCTTTCTCGAACTTGGGTCGCTGCTGAAGCCGCGATCCCGGCCTCGAGTCATCCGGCGCCTGGTCTTGATTCCCGCGCTCGCCGTCTCACCCGCCCGCCCCCCTTTCTCTTGCAGGTAAGCCCCCGCCCTACGGCTCGCCCTGCCCGCCCAGCGCCGTCCGGACCCACTTCAGCACCAAGCAGCTCACCGAGCTGGAGAAGGAGTTCCACTTCAACAAGTACCTGACCCGGGCCCGCCGCCTGGAGATCGCCAAGGCGCTGGGCCTCAACGACACGCAGGTGAAGATCTGGTTCCAGAACCGGCGCATGAAGCAGAAGAAGCGCGAGCGGGAAGGCCTGGCGCTCCCCTCCCCCGCCGGGGGCGCCTTCCCCCTCGCCCCCTCCCCCCAGCTGAGCCTCACGCCGCCGGGGAGGCGGACGGCCCCCTCCTCTCCTGCCGAGGGCTCGCCCTGACGCGACCCACCCGCCCCCCGCCGGTCCGGCAGGGAGGAAGCCGAGCGGGCAGCCGCGCAGGGCTGGGCTGGGGGGTTGAATCCTGCCCTTTCCGAGGCCAGGCTCGCCGGCTGCACGAAGGGCTCCTCCAGCCCCGGAGAAAGTCCCCCTCCTGCGGGGTGAAGGACAGGCCGCTTCTTCCGTGGCGGAACGGAATCGAAGCTCCGAGGGCATCTCTGCGAATGACTCGTTTCCAGTTTGATTTCGCTGTCTTTCAGGGAACGCGACGCGGCTCTCTCAGGCACCGTAAATGCTGCTAAACGGCCTCGGGGAGCCGATATCCCAAACCTCCCCTCCTCCCCGACTTCAGCAGGTCTTTTTTTCTATGCACCTATGCATAGGATCGCAGGCTTCCTCAATTGCTGCCGCTGCTCCTGTTTTTAAGTTGTGCTTTGGGGGTGGGGGGTAGGGTAGGGTTGGGAAAGGGTTTTTTACAAAGGAGACCAAAGACAAAGCCTCTTTCCACGGGAGCTTCGGCTCTGCCTTTTCTTTTTAAACTGCTTTTAAAATGTAGGGTCGACTTTTCCTGGGTGCCTGCGCGGAAACACAATCATTAGCTAGATTGGGGGGTGGGGGAGGCAGCTCAGAGGTCAGGGTCTAAACCGAGGTGCTTCCCGCTCCCAAAAGCACAATTTCAGCCATGGCAAGTGTGTCTGGGGCGCCTTGCAGTCCAGCTTGTGTGAAACCGACGCCAGCGGGTTCGGTCCAGGGCCCTGTGCACTTTTCTGGCCCTGGGATCTGTATTCCGAGCTCATGAATCGAGTAGAGATTTTTAAACGTAATTTTATTTGATTTGCACTGATGCACAATCTATTCAAGGAGGGACATTTTAATGTCGGTAGGGGTTGCAAGGAGGTGTCAGGCGAGGGGAGTGGGGGGCTGCCTCCTTACTGCAGGACTCTGACTTTTGCTTGCAGACTGGCCCCCAAAATAGCTTCTCCTCTGGGTTGCCAACAGCCCTGAACAATGTTCTGCCCCTTTCATAGAGGCACAGTGTGGGCAGTTGAAGCTTTTCACAGCAGGGAGGTAAATAGCATTCCAGTGGGTCTCTGTTAAAGGGCCAGGACCCTTCCCCCCTCCCTCCAGCCCCTTGACTGGTGAGCCCTCTTTTTTTATGTCAGCTGCTATTTTTTGGGAGCTAGGATGCAACGACTAAACTGCAGGGTGAACTTTTTTAAAGAAAATCACACAAATGGATTCCTCTCTTATTTTGGAACAAATGTTAGTTTTGAAGGGGCCACTGGATTTGTGCTTAATTTTTGCTGCAACAGGCTAAGAGGGATTCCCTTCTGGAATGGTAAGGGGGGTGTGTTTTAGTTTTGCATGGTGGTCCCTAAATAGGATCAAAAGGCATAACAAAACAGGGTTTCTAGGAAAAGGCCAGGCTCCTGTAGTAACTTTCTACCTAAACCTTAACACTGTGCTTCTGAAAAGGCCTTTTGGTTACAGTTTATTATTGTAATGATGATGATGAATTGTCAAAATCAGATATTTTGCTGGTAGATGGTGTTATGCAATTCAAGATCTATCCAAGTTCTTGGAATTTGTGGGATTCTTGCTGTTCCAAATAACACTGTCTTCTGGTGCTGAGCTGCTGTTAGTTGCTCAGTGCCCAGAATGTCCAGGTGTTTCTTGAGACTTCTAGGCACTGAACCAAGGGCTCCAATGATAACTGACACAACGGTCACCTTCTTCTCCCAGAGGTGCTTTAACTCTATTCCTAGATCTTGGTATTTGGTGGTCTTCGCCTGTTCTTTCTTTTCTATTCAGCTGTCTCCTGAGATTGCAGTGTCAATCATCCAAACCCTATTTCTCATTTCCCCCCCCCTACAGCTGTGGAATCAGGGGTGTTATGCTCCAGGTGTTTATCTGTTTGCAACCAGATCCAGGTTGTTGTTGTTATTATTCATTGTAGTACAAAGACTTTGGATATTTTCCAGAGACAAACTTCTACTCTTGGGGGGGGGGGTGTTGGGGGGGAACACGGAAAACAAACAGATCAACTATCTTGCCTCAACATTTGGAGGGACAGAAACGACGAAGGTGTCTGCCTCAGATGACCGGGTAAACTGATCTCATCTATTCTCTGGACTCTAAGAATGTGAAATGAAAGAAGAACAATAAAGGTTGGGAACCCTTTCTATGTTCTCTGTTTCATACTGTTGTCTGTGGTGGCTGTCTGGCGGTCCGCAGAGCCCTTCGGAAGTCCGCTCATCCATGCTCTCCAAAGGAGCGCTCTCCGCCCCTCGGAGAGATGCTGAAATATCCCTGGCAGAGATGCGCCAGCAGGCCCATTTCCATTCCCTTCTTTTCTGTCACACAATGCCTTGGTGGGGGACTCAATCCTAGTGCAGAAGTCAATCCCTTTAAACCCGAGTGTCGAAGCCCGCAATTCCATGCATCTCCCGTAGTGTGGTGGAGTGGTTAAGAGTGTTGGACTAGTGTCTGGGAGGCCCAGGTTCGAATCCCCACTGCTGCCCTGGAAGCTGGCTGAGCGACCTTGGGCCAGTCACACTCTCTCAGCCTCTCTTACCTCCCCTGGTTGTTAGGAGGACAGAATGGAGGAGAGGAGAACAGTGTCAGCCGCCTTGGGTCCCGATTGCGGAGAAAGGCGTACAAACGCATTAAATAACACAGATAAGAGACATAATGATAACGCCAGGCTTTCCAAGTGAAGGCGCACAGGTGTGGTGCGACAGGTAGACGGATCGCAGCCTCCCTTATCCATACCCGTCCCCGAAAAGAGGAGGCAGCGCATTCGGTTTTCTCCTCCTTTCCGGAGACCCTGGAAACAATCCGCCAGCGCATCTTTTCGAGTCCCGCTTTGGAAGGGGAGCCGCAGGGTGAAACCGCCCCTGGCTTTGCAGAACGCGCCGGCTCGTCTGACCCGCGGCCTCTTTCCTTTCCGAGTGCGCTGGCGCAGCGCGCGATCCTAAAGGTCGTTCGTTTGGGAAGATTCCAAGCTATGATCCAATGGGGCGCGTTCCTTCGGACTCCTGCTCTCCTTCTCCGGGACATTTTGCCAATCACGGACAACGGAACCTCCCGGATCCCAGAGCGTAAATCTTCGACGGTGTAGCCAGGGGGGGGTCAGGGAGAGTTCAGACGGGGGGGGGCGCGTCGCTGTTTGGCTCCGCCTTGCTCCGAGGCGATGAGTCCAAAACGACGCTCAGAAGAACAGGGTGGGGGCAAAAAGGCCGCGATCCTCTGCCCGTGGATTTGGCACGAGGCTCCGAGCAACCCCACGAGACGTACAGAGGATCGGGATACAAGAGAAGACCCCCCCCCCGCATGATCAGGAATTCTGGGCGAGATCTCCGACGCTGGGCCGGCTCAGAGGACACCTCTCTCCCTCCAGCCCCCCTTCTCCGAAAGGTTTCTCTCCTCGCTGCCCTTGGCCCCGTCCCCGCGAGCGGATCAAGCGGAAGAAAGCCCCTTTTTGCCTTGCTCTTGGAGAGCTACAGGGAATTCCCACACCTTCGACTGTCTCTCCAGCTTTTCTTCCGAAGACACCCGGCAGGCGGGTCTGTAAGGTATCCAGCGCATTTTAATCCCCTCTTCCCTCCAAGAAGCTTCGGGGGAGGGGTTGTTTCCCCCCTTACCATGGGGCAAATGGGTGCAGAACAGCCATCGGAGAGGGTGCTCCTCTTGTCCTTTATCAGACGGCTCCAAGAGCAAAAGGGGGTTGGTGGAGCACCAACCAGATCCTGTCCTGTGGTTAGAGTACAGGAGCCTCCCTTCTCCATACCTGTACCCGAAAAGAGGAGGCAGCGCATTCAGTTTTCTCCTCCTTTCCGGTGGCGCAGTGCGATCCTAAACGTCTTTTACTTGGGAAAATACCCTGCTATGATAAAAAGGTAAAGGTTTCCCTTGCTCGAAAGCCAGTCGACTCCGACTCTAGGGTTGCGGTGCTCATCTCCATTTCCAAGCTGAAGAGCCAGCGCTGTCCAAAGACATTTCCGTGGTCATGTGGCCGGTATGACTAGATGCCGAGGCTCACTGAACACTGTTACCTTCCCACTGAAGTGGTTCCTATTTATCTACTTGCAATTTCTTGCTTTCGAACAGCTAGGTTGGCAGGAGCTGGGGCCAGAGACAGGAGCTCACTCCACCATGCAGCACTCAGGTCTCGAACTGCTGAACTACTGACCTTCCAGCCTGCAGTTCAGCGTCTTAGCCACTGAGCCACCTGGCAATGATACCCGGGTTCAAATGTAAAGAAGAAGCCACAGTGCCGCTCTCCCGCTTCAACCTGGTTCCTGCCCTTTGACAAAACACCTTGGGAAGCAACTGCCTAGCGGAGGAGGCCTTCCTGCACCTGAGGACGAGGAGCGCAGACTGTCCCAAAGCCTTTGCTGGGCCTAACAGCATCTCCCACCACCCCCATGCTGTTAGTCTTCAAGGTGCCCCCAGGCTCCTGTTCTGAAGCAGGACTAGTTTGCAGAAGGAGTTGGGGGGGGGGGGGCTCCTTCAGTAGCTCCAGACACAAAAGAAAGCTTTATCTCTGGTTTTATAAAAGAAGCACTGCTAAATTAAATTCATCACAAAGGGTTGTTCACTCAGTTTTTGTGCTATTTTAGCAAGTTTCCTGGGAGCCGGGTTGCCTACGTTGTCCTCCTAGTTCTGGCTTTTACCCAGAATTGAACATTGTTGGTCTTGAAGGTGCCACTGGACTCAAACTTCGCTCTCACATCTGTTTAACTCTTGTGTTTCCTGGCAATTTGTATGCTAACTCACTGCCATTCACAGATCTTAATCCAATCTCATCTATAATCACCCACGCTTATGTATCTGGATTCTCATTGGCCCTTCCTTGCAACTAACCTCCCCCCATATGTAATGATTGAGGAAATTCTGTTTCACTGTATCTGAAGAAGTGAGCTTGCACACGAAAGCGGATACCTTGAATAGAACTTTGTTGGTCTTAAAGGTGCCACTGGACTCAAGATTTGTTCTGCTGCTTCAGACCAGCATGGCTGCCCACCTGAATCTACCTCAGGCAACTGTTTTGGTCCCCCTGTTTTTGGTCCCCCTATTACCTGCAACAGTTATTAATGGGGCCTATGGCATCTCCTGACCCATTCTGTTTGACTCCATTACTCCCCACCACAGACTCCTTCTTCCCTCCTCCCACATCTGTAGGTCAGCAATTGGTTGCCCCACTTCTCTACTGGGATTCCTGGTTGCCTCACTTCTCAGCAGCCAATCAGGGAGCCTGCTTTCCCCCTTCACTATTCACAATGGTTAGATTATACAAAATGTAACTTATAACAATATTGAACTGAAGTCTTGTACAATCTACCAGATGACTAATATAGTGCTGCGTTAGAAAAACACAACAGAGTTTGTGATGTGACCATGTTTTTCGCACCACATAGTGATGTGGAGTTGTTATAAAGTGGGATTCTTGTAGGACCATCTCATTCAAAGGCAGATGTTAAAGACAGCACACCTGGCAGATGTTGAAGAGAGCACACATTTGACAATATTCTGTTTTTGCAGGTATTTTGTGATGGTATGACGTACCTTCCCCGAATGAAACAGGTTGGTAGAATGACCACAATACAAGAAGTGAAAATATCACTGTGAAGCAAGGACAACCAGATATGTTTTATTTTCCTAGAACACACTTTAGCCAGAGGTAATCCCAACATTAAGTAATGTGAGAAGTTGCTTAGAACCACAATATCAGCTTACATTTCTAGATATCACACTGAACAGGATCCTGGAATATGCTAAGGAGATTGTGGTTCTGCCGAATGAGCTGATGGAGTATCATGAACCATTTTTGGCCTTGGCCTGAAGGTCCTGATGAGCTGCTCTTCACTCTTGCCTTTTGGCATAATGGATCCCACATCAGCAAAGCAACAGCTTTGTCCTCCTCTGGCCTATAAACAGAGGTGTAAAGGAAACGCAGGGAAGAAATAGCATGTATATCTGTTGCATGCAAACACTTAACCCCCTGCAAAGTGATCTCCTAATTAGCTGCTCATAGTTGTCCGACACTAAAGGTAGTTTCCCATGGCCCTGAGGGCACTTTCTTTCACTGCCTAAGCACTGGGCATGATGTGATTGCTGGTCTTCTGGGGTATCTATAAAGGCACTCTGCTTCCAGAAACTCTGAACCACGTCCACTTCAAATCTGTTAGGACCCTTTGGACACTTACTTGGGAATGGCCTATTGAATTCAATGAAATTTACTTTTCAGTAAACAGGCTTAGTGTGCTGCATGAGTGAACAGTCTGCTGCTATTAAGTGCCGTAAATTGTTAGCTGTATAGTATCGACTAACTAAGGAGGGGGAGGTTGCACTTTTTTTTTAATAAGACCTTTATTCAATTTTGGTATTACCATTTTTAATGTATTTGTTTTTCATTATGTACGTTTTTCACCCCCCCTCCCACCTCAACAGGCAGGCTGTGTTGGTACTTGGACAATGGCTGTTGCCAGACTAAGAATCTCTTCGCCCCCTTTCTGCTTACCTTCCCTGGTTCCTTAGTTCACCTTACCGCATCTCAGTACACCTTGGAAAATGTAGTCCCAGTATCAGGCAATCTATACCTACATTTCCCAGGGTGCCCTGAGTTTTAGCACCTTGAATGCATTAGAACACATGTCCAAAGGAGTGGGTGAAGTATAGGGATGACAGTGATTCTCATCCCACACTGGACCCCTGCCTACCTGGGTCAGGCAAGACTGGCAGCAGATCGGCACCAGCCAGCATAGTAATTTGGGGAGAGGAGAAGAGCTTCTACTTCAGTTACATTATTTCTTCTTCCCTCCCTTCTTTCCTCTCCCCTGGACCTCCATGAACTCTAAACCAAACCACTAGGTACCAGAATAACAGAGAACTGAATATTAACAAAGATGAATAGATGTCATTAATTGAATTTTTTTAAAGTCATAACAACCTTAACTGGCCTTGATTAGTTAATATCCAAATGCACAGCATTAATTGGAACATTAGAAGGCTGTTTCAGACCAGGGGTCCATCTTGTTCTGCATTTTGTATCCGAAACAAATTGCCACTGGGAAGCCCACAGATGTGTCATGAATGGCTGGAAGCCATACATTGATTGGTAGTCATCAAATAATTTAGAGACCCCACAGGTGATTGCCAGATGTGGCATGCTTATAGGCCACTGTGAAATGAATCAGTAGGGAGCTTTTCACACAGTAAGATAATTCTGGCTGTTGCCACTTGTTTTTAACACATGAAGCTGCCTTATACTCAGCCAGGGCATTAGTCTATCAGGGTCAATATTGTCTACTCTCTGGTACAGAGATCTTTCACATCACCTAAAACCGAAGCTTTTAAACCGGAGATGGCAGGGATTGAGCCTGGGACACTCTGCATTCCAAGCAGATGCTCCTACCGCTGAGCCACAGCCCCACCCTCCAGAAAAGCTAAATTAGTTCACAGACCAAACTGTCCCCCAAACTGTCAGGGGATGAAATATGCTTTTGAGAACTGATATGTAGCTCTGTATTGCCTCTGTGTTGTAAATATGTTGGTGCGGAGTTGTTTTCTGTTGCCCCAGAAGGTTGGACCAGTATCAACAGGTTGAAAATAAATCAAAACAGTTTTCAGCTAAACATTAGGATGAACTTCCTGCAGGCCTGTAGCCAGGATTGTTTTTATTTGGAGGGCCTTTAAATGTCAGGGGGCCCCCCCCCACACACACACAAGCCTGGGAGCGCCCCATAGAAGCCCCCGGTCTCTCATACAAGCCGCCAAGGGAGACGCATAGCGAAGGGTTGAGCCTCCGCTTACCAGACAGTCTGAAATGGCTCTCTCCACCTGGCTCTGCAAAAAGTCAGGAGGCCTGGGTAGTAATTCAGGGGGCCCAGCCCCGAGATGCCCCACTGTAGCTACAGGCCTGACTTCCTGACAGTTAGAGCAGTTCCTCAGTGGAACAGGCTTCCTCGGGAGGTGGTGAGCTCTCCTTCTTTGGAGGTTTTTAAGCAGAGGTTAGATGGCCACTTGACAGCAAGGCTGATTGTGTGAATTAAACAACTAAGCAGATCATGAGAGGGAGGGCAGGGAGGGTTACATGAGTGCTTAGTTCTCATGGCCCTTTCTTACATGCCCAGGGAAATGCCAAAGAAGGATTTCTATGCGGCTGAGATTGCGTCTGCGAGCTCGCGCCCGGCCCAATTATTTAGTATAATTCGGAAACTCATTAGCATATCGGGCCACACCCCTGACAGCACAGCATATTAACATATTAGGCTACACCCCCATGTTACCAGAAGTGTGGTTATCCAGCCACACCCACCTCTTGCTTCTTATTCTGTTTACCTTGTTTGTTGTCAAAACCCAGGGCTTTCTTTGTAGCAGGAACCCCTTTGCATGTTAGGTCACACACCCCTAATGTAGCCAATCCTAATGAGTTTCTGCTGTTGGGTGTGGCCTATTATGCTAACGAGTTCCTGCTGGGCGTGGCCAACTTTGGAGCCAGCCGGAACTCCGTTCCTGCGCGTTCCTGCCCAAAAATAGCCCTGCCAATCACCACTTTGGAGTCAGGAGGCAATTTTCTCCAGGACAGTTTGGCCGGGGATCCTGGCGGGTTTGTTTTTTGTTTTTTGCTATCTTCTGGGCATGGAGCAGGGGTCACTGGGGGTGTTGGGGGGGAGGTGAATTTCCTGCATTGTGCAGGGAGTTGGACTAGATTACCCCGGAGGTCCCTTCCAAATCTATGATTCTATTAAATATTCTACGGTACGATGAAAAAATATTCTTAAATTTAACTTTGATGGTCTATTGGAACATACAACACTGCTGTGTTTAAACAACTCCTTTTAGGTTTCTTTGATCATGATGATGACAATTCACCACCACCACCATCCATATTTTACAAGGTTATGGAAATAATATTCTAACAAACTGCTTTGTTAGTTTGGTGTAGTGGCTGGGTGTAGTGGTTAAGTGCGCGGACTCTAATCTGGGAGAACCAGGTTTGATTCCCCACTCCTCCATTTGCAGCTGCTGGATGACCTTGGGCAAGCCATAGTCCTGTCAGAGCTGTTTTTGAAAAAGAGCAGTCTCTGTCAGAGCTCTCTCAGCCCCACCTACCTCACAGGGTGTCTGTTGTGGGGAGGGGAAGGGAAAGGAGTTTGTAAGCTGCTCTGAGACTCCTTCGGGTAGTGAAGGGCGGGGTATAAATCCAATGTCTTCTTCTTCTACTACCACTAACATGTATCCTGCCCTACCTTAGGCTGGAGGAACTTCCTCCAGGCTAAGGAGGCTTTCTCTAACCACAGGGGCTCTTCAACTGGAAGAAGAGCCACTCAAGTTGCAAAAAGGCTCCTTAGACAGGCTGCAAACTTTGCTCAGAGGAGTGTTGCCAACGGGCAATGGGGCAGCTGTTTGGGGCCCCAAACTTGAAGGAGGGGAACCACTCATGACCCTGCCCTCCATGGAGGAGAAAAAAAGATGAACAGGCTCATGCCACCACTTCTACCTGTCCAGGGGTCATTTCGTAGAAAAAGAGCTAGGGGAACTCATTAGCATAACTCATTAGCATATGCCACACCCCCTGACATCACTGGAAGTGTGTCATAAGGCCACACACCCCTGACATCACCGGAAGTGTGTCATAAGGCCAAGCACCCCACCCCCAACGGTTCTGGCCGCCGCCGCCGGCCTTGCAGCTCCACTGCCGAGCCCCGTGAGGGTTACCTTGTGAGCAAAAAAACTAGAAGCATTAAAGTTGGGAGCAAGTCTACATTTGACTATTGCATAAAGCAGTTTGTTAGATTATTTCCATAACCTTGTAAAAATCTCAGAATGAATTCCTTAAAACTATATTTAAACTATATTTTAAGAATAATTTAAACATTATAAGAGAAAACAGAATCAAGTCAAATTTCATTACAGAAAATGTTGTCCTCTATGGGGGTAGACCAAGCCTCCGGAGAACAGGTCTACCCACCCCAGTCCACTATATTGAGGTCTACCCACCCCAGTCCACTATATTGGTACACCTGGCTTCCGGAGAACAGGTCTACCCACCCTATTCCACTATACTGGTATACCTGGCCTCAGATCATCACTCTGCACTTTGGAAAACATACCAGCACTTAGGGGGGAAGAAAACTCTTGCAGTCTACTTTGTTTTTCTTTTAGCGAACTATGACAAATTACAGGTCAAGTATAATAGAGGTGGAACAATCACTGTCAGAACCCTGCCTAGCCTAACATACAGGAAGTTGCTTATATGTCATCAACCTGCCCAAACTACTTATTCATTCAAATATTTATATCCCACTTTTCCCTGTGACTCAAGGCAGCTTACAAATTATACTAAAAAGCATAATAAGACTGTGCAAAAAAATCAATCCCCCCTACTACGTTATAGCCTATGGGGACCATTATAGTCAACGGGCACCCACAGGCTATAATGGAGAATCAATACAGGGGTATCTGGGGCTCTGAGGGGGGTTGAGGTAGAGGCACCAAATTTGTAGCACAGCTCCTGGTGCTTCTCCTCAAAAATCCCCCCAAGTTTCAAAAAGATTGGGCCAGGGGGTCCAATTCTATGGGCCCCAGAAGGAGGTGCCCCATCTTCCATTGTATCGAATGGAGGAGAAAATGCCTTCTAAGTTTACTTCTGAAGCTAAAATCCCTGAGCTGCCATCTAACATTTTGTATGCCAGTACTCTCTAGCACAGTTTAGAGCGAACTCTGCTCCCACCTACCTTTCATGGGGTGAAGGATCTGATAGAGTGGGTGGTGCTGGGATGGCAGTAGTTCTGTGGCCACATCCTGGAATTTTGCCCAGGGCCTGACCATTGCTAAGACTATCCCTGAGGATTCAGGCCACTTCCAGTGTAGCTGTTCTCATTCTGTCCAACCAAGTGGGAAATTTCTTACAGGCGCTCCATTGAAACAAATGGGAGTGGCATACTAGTCCTTATCAACAATGGAATATAATGGGTCTCATGTTAAGATCTCGCCTGATCCTCATATAACATGGAGAGATTGTAACATTTTTGTGATCCGAGTGTAGTGGAGATTGTTGAGGATAGGAATTCTGTAATACCAGCTACACAAGAAGAACCATTGCTCAGCTCTGTTTAATTTCAGTGGATACACAAGAGAAGTTCTGCTGGGTTATGTCCATTGTTTAGCACAGTGCTTTCAATGAACAGAACGCTCTGCAGTCTTATTCCTTCCAACAGTTATTTACTCTTAGCATTTAAGAATGATGCATTTACACATTAGAATCCCATTTTGACATATTTATTTGCTCCACAGTGTTCCCCCCGTAATTAAATCCAAACACATGGTGACCATATAAACTTAGCTTGTTATTCCTGTTTGGTCTTTGCATCTGTTCACATGTCTTCATTATGTCGTATGCTAATTTGCTGTTCACCATCTGCCTATATGTATGGACTGTTAACTTCCACTTCAATATATTTGAGGAAGTATGCATGCACATGAAAGCTCTTATCTTGAATAAAACTTTGTTCATCTTAAAGGGGCCACTGGACTCCAACTTTGTTCCTTCCAACAGCAGTTTATGAGGATCATCATTATTATTCTCATCTGATATATTTGGCCCCTCAGGCCAGGCTATAGCCTGTGGTTATCCAATAAATGAAGACAGAATCCTGACGTTGGGGGGGATCTTACAGCATATATTCTCCTGTATAAATAGATCCACAGGTTGACCTTGAAGCTGGAAACAGTTCTATATCCATCAAAGTGACACCATCCAAATACTGAGATTTCCTCGGAAAACCAAGACAGAGACACTGCAGCAGCGTTCCTAACTGGAGAGATAAAGGGAGCAGAGGGACTTCCAGTGCCAAGCACTTATTATTAAATACAATTCCTTCCCATGTGATAGGGGTGGTTTAATGAGACCTTATTTCCTGATGAGCAATCCAAAGAGTATAAGTGTTAGCTATTGCTCCTTTGCATTATTCTGTCAGCAAGGGGCCCAGAGGACTGAGATAATGCAACTCATGTGCCAATTCCTGAATAATTAAATAAAAATGTCTGTAATATATATGGGCATACACATGAGACAAATAAATGATAGATAAGGTCTAGCATCCATTCATACAACATTAAGCTGAGCAGTTGGGTGCCACATATGTTCAACGGATGCTGAACAATTGGAAACAGGTTGTAGGCTCTGTTGCAAGGAACTAAGGCAGGGCTCAGAATTCTCCCTGGGATCAGAATGCACAGAAAAGCTTTCCCACCATTGTTCTGCTGGATCTCACCACTTTGTTGATTATCATCTGCAGTACTGGTGAAAAATGTTTTGTTTCCCCTTATTTTTCCTTGGACCTAAGCATTGTGCCATCTTACGGATTCATTATAGTTTATCTAATTGGTTTTTGGTTATAAAGAGACACACACACAGTAGATTGGAAGAGACAAAAAAATCTTCAGGGATATCTGCAGATGCAGAACGCGGGACGGAATTCTGGGGGTCCCCTCTTCAGATCCCTCACTCTGCCATAGATACTGGATGGGTGACTTTAGGCTGGTCACTCACCCACAGCCTGACCTACCTCAGAGGGTTGTAGTGGTGAGGATAAAATGGAGGAGAGGAGGACCATGTAATTTGCTTTGGGTCCTCACTGGGGGAAAGGCAGAGTATAAATATCTGCATGAACAAATTAAATTTGGTACAAGAAGAAGAGAAGACGAAAAGAAGAGATTGGATTTATACCCCGCCCTTCACTACCCGAAGGAGTCTCAGAGCGGTTTACAATCTCCTTTCCCATCCCCTCTCCACAACAGACACCTTGTGAGGTAGGTGGGGCTGAGAGAGCTCTGAGAGAACTTGTGACTGACCCAAGGTCACATCAGCAGCTGCATATGGAGGATTGGGGAATCAAACCCAGTTGCCAGCTATGCTGCCATGGGAGCTGGGGAGATCTGTTGACTACTAATTGCTGCTGCATTCTTTCTGTGCTTCTTAGCTGCTGTATTGCTTATCTCTAAGTTGTACAGGTGGTGTGATGTCTAGCTTCAGTGGAACCGTGGGAGAGAGGTTGGTTCCCAGCTTCAGCACTAACGGCCTGAGCTCCTTCTCCCGCACGTGGGAGTATGGCTAATTGGCCAGGGCAGTGGGGGGTGCCTACAAATACCCTATATCCTATTATGCCCGATGGGCAGCCACCATTCTTAACAGTGCCTATGTTAATGCATCTATAGCTCTTCAATAAAGTATTACCTTTCCTGAGAAGTGTGTACTATGTTGTTGGCTGTCGGTTCTGACACCAGTTCTCCCAGATTAGAGTCTGTGCTCCTAACCACTACACCAAACTGGCTTTACAACTATCAGGCAGCTGGATAATACCCAAGTCCTAAACACCTTGACTCAGGATTAAGTCTCAGTGAGTTCAGTGGAGCTAATTCTGATGAAACTTGGATAAAATTGCAACTTTAAGAAGGTAAGCCAATCCAGGCACCTTCCATTAGTATTAGTGGAATTTACCTCCAAGCCTATCTGTACAATTCTGAAGCAATCACAGATAAACCTGAGTTTAGCATGTGAATTTGTTCACTGTAGTAAATAACTTTTAAAAAAGCAGCTGAAACTCTTCCATATAATGAAAAAGATATACTTCCCTGCAAGCTACTAATTTCTTGTTGTTCAGTTGAGTCCAACTCTTCGCGACTCCATGGACCAGATCACGCCAGGCCTTCCGGTCTTCCGCCGTCCTCTGAAGTTTGCTCAACTTCATGTTTGTTGCATCTATGACACTGTCTAACCATCTCATCCTTTGCCGTCCCCGTCTTCTTTGACCTTCAATCTTTCCCAGCATCAGGGTCTTCTCCAGGGAGTGCTCCCTTCTCATTTGGTGGCCAAAGTATTTGAGCTTCAGTTTCATTATCTGGCCTTCCAGGGAACAGTCAGGGTTGATTTCTTTGAGGATTGACTGATTTGTTCTTCTTGCAGTCCAAAGGACTCTCAAGAGTCTTCTCCAGCACCATAGTTCAAAAGAATCTATTCTTCGGCGCTCGGCCTTCTTTATATTCCAACTCTCGTGGCCATACATGACTACTGGGAATACCATTGCTTTGACCATGCGGACTTTTGTTGACAGGGTGATG
>NW_015165302.1:76386-90872 GCF_001447785.1 Gekko japonicus | reverse complement strand
CTTCTCACTAGAGTTGGGCCACAGAAGGAGGAAAGAGGGAAGGAAAAAAAGAGAGTAGAGAGAAGGAAAGAAGGAAGGAAGAAAAGAAGGAAGGAAAAAGGGGATAAAAAGATAGAAGGAAAGAGGGAAAGAAAGAGAAGGAAAGAAGGAGGGAAAGAAAGAGAGAAGGGAAGAAGGAGAGAAGGAGGGAAAGGATGAAAAAAAGAGAAGAGAAGAAGGCGGGAAAGAAAGAGAGAAGGAAAGAAGGAGAGAAAGAGGAAAAGGAGAGAAGGAAAGGAGGGAATGAAAGAAAGAGAGAAGGAAAGGAAGGAAAGAAGGAAGAGAAGGGAAAAGAGAGAAAGAAAAGAAGGGAAAAGGAAAGGAGGGAAAGATGGCAAAGAGATGGATGGAGGGAAGGAGGCTCTCTCACCACCCCAATCAAGCCCCCGCCACCCCAGCCCCGCAGATCCCTTATGTATCGCTTCGGTGGGGGCCGGGGAAGCTGGCGGCAGGGCTCTCCGGGTGTCCCCCGAGCTGCAAGGCTTCTACGTGGGCCCGGGGGACCTGGTGGCGGGGCTCTCTGGGCGTCCCCTGAGCCGCAGCACTTCTGCACGGGTCCAGGGGACCCGGCTGTTGGGCTCTCCAGGCATCCCCTGAGCCGCAGGGCTCTCCGGGCATCCCTTGAGCCGCAGTGCTTCTGCGTGGACCTGGGCGACCCGGCGGCAGAGCTCTCTGGGCCTCCCCCCAGCCCCAGCACTTCTGCACAGGCCCAGGGAACCCGGTGACAGGGCTCTCCAGGCCTCCATCCAGCCCCAGCGCTTCTGCGCAGGCCCGCGGGACCTGGCGGTGGGGCTCTCCGGGCCTCCTCCTGGCCACAGAGCTTTGGTGCGGGCCTGCGAAAGCTGGATGTGGGGCTCTTCAGGCCTCCCCCGGGCCGCAGCGCTTCAGCGCAGGGAGCTGGCGGTGGGGCTTGTCGCCGCCAGCACTTACGTGGGCTCCTGGGCTGCCGGAGCAGCGCTCCGGCATGCTCTGGCCTCACAAGACCCCTAGATACCCATAGAAAGCAGAGTTTGCAGTGATAGGCTTCTATGAAAGTGTATGGGGGGGGAGAAATTCACAGGGCATGGAAGCAAATGAATAGATTGATGGATGGAGAGAAGACCCAGGAAGATAGCTGGAGATATAGGAATGGATGGTATGGCTAGAAGCCTGGTGCTTCGTTTGATGTAGGCCCAAGCTTCTCCAGGGAGTCCTGGTCCACTGTTTGAGAACCTCTCCTTAGCACCGTGCCAGAGTATTTTATAATGCCACATTGATTACAGCAATCATGTTGCCTAAAGATGCTTAAGTAACAGAATGACTGAAGAATCTGCCTTGGGAGAAACCATTGCAAGAAGACTGATGGGTTTCCTTTCCCGTGCAGTCCCTCACTTGAGTCTGTCCCCTCATCGGGTGGTAAATCTGCGATCAGTTTCAGAGGAGGAAAGCCAACTGACACCCAAAATATCACTTGACCTGACCTTGTCTAAAGCCCATTGCCTTATGAATGAATTCCCTGTGTGCAGCCAAGTCGAGTGGGCTTCTCTCTTTTCCTTTCATCCCTAAAGTCAGGGATGAAAGGAAAAGAAGGGGCCGAATGGGCCTAAAGTTCAGCTGGTTTGCAAGCCTGAAAGAACAGGGCCTGCTTTACTTTTTAATTGTTATTCAGCACCCCTGGGCTTTAGGCACTTTAACAGGAAGGAGAAAAGTTAGCCCCATTTTAGAATATGCAACTATACCACACTGCCACTGACCTGGATGGTCGAGCTCAGACCAATCTCATCAGATCTTGGAGGCTGAGCAGGGTTGGTGCCCGTTAGTAGTTAGTCCCTGGATGGCACACCACCAAGGAAGCCCAGGAGTACTGTGCAGAGGCAGGCAACGGCCATCCACCTCTGAACGTCTCTTGCCTTGAAAACCCCACAGGGTCGCTGTAAGTTCCACCACTACCATACCACACTGCTTGCTATATAACGGGGCAAGAAAGAGCACAGTTGGAGAATCCTCTCCTCATGCCAAGGTTTTTTATGCCTCTTCCCCTGTCTATGTGCAACAAGCATACAGCAGATATTTATCATGCTTCCTTTCACTACCGCCCTCCTCATCCCTTCCTCTTCCCCCCATATCTGACTATTGGCTTGTATAACATTGTTTTGCCTTCAGAGCTCTGCTGCCGGCGCTGTGAGATTGTGTCATCTGATATCAATGAGGTGTGCATGGCACTGGACAGAGGAGAAAGATTCTTAAGTTGATAACGGCCCTGTCAGCACTAGATCATCAAGCACAACCACTTTCCAGAACTTTTAACAGGGACTTTTTTTTTTTGCTGTCATGTTCCAGCTGACTTGCGGCCATCCTGTGGGGTTTGCGAGGCAAGAGACATTCAGAGGTGCTTTGCCATTGCCTGCCTCTGCATTGCAACCCAGACTTCCTCGGAGGTCTCCCACTCGAGTACCAACCAGGGCCGACCCTGCTTAGCTTCTGAGATCCGATAAGATCAGGCTAGCCTGGGCTATCCAGGTCAGGGCACTAAATGATTAGCCATCATCAAAACAGAACGTGGACCGGTATTTAATGTGATTCATTCAAAGCAGAGGTCATTTCGGGGGGGATCGCGGGGGATCGCAGTTCCCCCGGGTGAGGTACGGGGGCGGGGCACATGACGAAGCCCCGCCCCCTGCTTCCGGCCGCCCCACTTCCGGCCCTCATTCAGCCAGGAGGAGGCAGGAGAAGAGGGAGGGTAAGTTGCTTCCTCCCTGCCTCTCCCCACCCCTGCCTGCCTGGGGCCAGGGAGGGCCTTCGCGGGGCTTCCTTGCACTCCCGCCGGCCTTGCAGGTCCACCGCCGGGCCCCTCATGGGGCTCGGCAGTGGAGCTGCAAGGCTGGCGGCGGCGCCCGGTACCGTTGGGGGCGGGGTGTGTGGCCTTATGACACACTTCCGGTGATGTCAGGGGGTGTGGCATATGCTAATGAGTTATGCTAATGAGTCCCCCTAGCTCTTTTTCTACGAAACGACCCCTGCTTCAGAGGGTGTACATTAAGAGTAGACGCTGGAGTAAAAGGAATGGTTTATCACACCAGGAGAATATACAGATTACATACAACTAAAAAACCCTTAGTTCTATTTCTGCATCTTGATATAATCATACTAATAATATTAATAACATTTCACATTTATTTAACATTTCCCCAGTAATTGGTGCATACATTATTTCAGTGAAAGCACAGTCTTGTAAGTGGTGCTTTTCAATGTAATAAACAGAAGGCGGTATACATTTGACAAACTATGGCCCCGGTCACACGGGCCAGGTAACATGGGGGGGGGGGGGGAGGCGTGGCTTTTTGCGCCAGTGCAATTTGACCGGCCAGAACGTAATCAGGCGTGATGGCGGTGAATCATGTTTTTGTTCGTTGGCACGTGTTTCCGGTGCACTTCAATGAGGTGAGAAGAGCGCACTGGAGCGATCACACGTATGAATTCTGTCCGCGGCCCGTCGCAAACGGTTTGCAAGTAGGCTTTCCCAGGTACTTTTTAACTCCGCATCTTCGGCCGAATGCTACTGGTGGTCAATGGGTGTGCTACACTTGCCAGATGTTCCCGTGTGATCGTGCCCCTATAATCCTCCCGGCATTTGTGCCTCTTCAGCAGCAATTTCTGCATGTGAATGGGGCCTATATACTTTCACTAACTTTCTAATCCTGCATACAATTCTATGGAAATAAAGCCTCATTGGTTTCTCTGGAACAACCAGCTAGGGATGTTGATGATTGGGGTGTGAGACCGTAACCCTAGTAACAAAGACGATTTTAGCCCATAACATTGGCCAGTGCTTGGGGGTGAACACTGAATCAATTCTCTTTTATAAAAATATAATTGTGTGTGTATGTGGGTTTGTGTGCCTGCCTGGAGGTCATGGTTGACTTCTGACGACCCCTACTGGACGTTTTCCAGAGAGGTGGCTTGACTAGCCTGCCTCTGCTTCCCACCTCTGGTATTCCTTGGAGGTCTGATGGGATCAGGCTTGCCTGGGCTATCCAGGTCAGGGCCTGAATCAATTCTCTTGACTAACGTTTCCTGTCGAGGTGGAAAGTGCCGTCAAGTTGCAGCTGACTAATAGCGGCCCCGTAGGGTTTTCAAGGCAAGAGATGTTCAGAGGTGGTTTGCCATTGCCTGCCTCTGTGTCATGCCCCTGGTATTCCTTGGAGGTCTCCCATCCAAATACTAAGCAGGGCCAACCCTGCTTAGCTTCTGGGGTCTGACGAGATTGGGCTAGCCTGGGCTATCCAGGGTAAAGCAACATTTCCTGTACCAAACATTATTTATTTACTTTATTTACATCCTGCTTTTAACCCCAGTGGGGACACTAAGGAGCTTACATAGTTCTCCTTTTATCCATTTTATCCTCACAACAACCCTGAGTGGTAGGCTAGACTGGCTGAAGGTCACCTAACAAGCTTCTATGGCAGAGTGGGGATTTGAACCTGGGTTTCCCAGATCCTAGTCTGATTCTCTGACCACTATAAGATACTCCCTACTGTTGATTATTTTATGTATTTAAAATATTTCTTAGCCACCTTTCTTCCTGGTGGAGCTCTTGGTGTCTTCTGGTATTCATAAAATACATAAAATAGATTACATAAAAAAAATAAAACCAAAATTTAAAATCACCAGTTTAATTAAATGCTGCCACAAAGAGAACTGTCTTCAGCTACCTCTTAAAGATCGAAATGAGGGGACCAGGTGCACTTTCCTGGGGAGGTTGTTCCACAATGGAGGGGCTGCCACTGAAAAGGCCCTCTCTCGTGTATGCACCAAAGGAGCTTCTTTGATTGATTGGACAGTCAGGACTCAGGAGGGCCTCTCTTGTGATCTTAATTCCTGGGCATGAACATAGGAGAGAACACAGTCCTTCAAATATCCTGGTCCCAAGCTATGGAGGGCTTTAAAGGTCAAAACCAACACCTTGAACTGGGCTCACAAGTGGATCAGTAGCCAGTGTAATCGCTGTAATGCTGGGGTCACACGCTCCCAATAGCTGGCACCAACCAATTACAGCATGTATTGCATAAAGCTATCATTTTGACTATTTATATTCTCATGTCCTGGTACTGGCCTTGTTTTACGTAGGAGAAAACTTTCTCATGTCTTGTTACTGACCTTGTTTTAAGTAGGAGAAAACTTGATTATGAACAGAACAGGGGGGGATTGAACATAACTGAATTCAATGTAGTAACAGTGATTAAAACACAGATGTCACAAAAATCATTCCCTGGCAGTTTCTGGTCATTTACAACACACCATCAACTTACTGTGCAAGACTGCCAATAAAACATTTAAGCAACCGAATGTCTGTTAATTACTCAGCGGGGCAGTCAGAGTCAATGTGTGTTCACACGGACTGGACACTTTGAAAATGGAATGATTTTTGTACCTATTAGTTTCCTGGCCTGTCAAAAGATTGATGGTGTGATACATACATCATTATTATTTTACAGAAGGCCCACCAGGGCCCTACGGTAGTCTATATTTTGGTGCATGGTTACTGTCTCCTTTACTATAAATGTCTCTTAGAAACTTTAGACTTCAATTTGTAATGTTGCTTGCGTATCAGTGACAGTTCTGCACTAACTGGATGGAACATGAGAATCAGGCCATCCCACCTGCAATGCTACACTGGCAGTGAAAGGACTGCAGCTGTAAGTAAAAAAAACAACACCAACACCAGTACACTTTCCTGGACATTACTCCTATCGTGTGAACTGGGGCTTACTTCTGGGTAGACTGTTTTAGGATTGCCCTACCTGTCACTGGGGATTACAGGAGTGGATGGAGACTGGTACGTGTCTAAATATACAGGTTTGCAAAACCAAAGTTGCACACTGGTCAAATTGTTTGCTAAGAGGCATGTATGCTAAAACATTTGGATATTATTCCTGTAGGATGTGTAAATGGCTTTGTTTTAACCTTTCATCAAACCAAACCCTTGAAGACATGTCATTTTTGGTTTTCTTGGATGACCCAGCATGAAAATCATGCATCAGCAAATGTGGATAATGAATGTGGATAAATGTGACGTTAGCAAAGGGTAAAATATTAAGGCTTAACTCCTCTTTGAAAAGAAAAATACTCTGCATCCCTTGGAACAGCTTTATTTAGAAATTTACTTTTAATTTATTTATCTGTTGTTCTAAACCACCCCCAAAGTTGCCTGCTCTTGGAGATTAATGAACTGCAAACCAAACCAAACCAACACAACACAGCAACAACAACTTATAACTGAATCAGAAGTTGGATAATTTAAGTTACATGCCCCTTCTTTCCTTTACTTGTGACGGTTTGTGAGGCATTTAGCTAAAAGCTTACAAGTCTAGCTAGGGCTGCCAAGTCCACCCAGGGGGTGGATAATCCCCCGCTTTGGAGGCCCGATTTCCGCCGCGGAATCGGACCCCGGGGGGAACCCCACCCCGCCGTGCACGTCAGCCGGATGTGACGTGATGACGCCGGGCATGCTGGGGGCGGGGCCACAGCCATCTGAGGGGAAAACATAGAGTTTCCCCCTCAGTTGGCTGTGGCCCCGCCCCCAGCATGCCCGGCGTAATCACGTCACATCCGGCTGATGTGCATGCGGCGTGCACGCGTGCACACTCGGGACACCGTCCGGGAGCCCCCCGCTGCAAAGAGAAACGGACTTGGCAACCCTAAGTCTAACACTTGGAAAGACCCCCTTTTCCTTTTGTCCTTTGGGCCTCCTCATTTGTGTTCCCAAAGCAGTAAAACACGAGATTTAAAGGTTTATGATATTCATTTCTTACTATTCTAGGGAACATATGCTCTAAGATGTGTTAGTGAGTTCTCCAGGGAACTTTGGGAAATGCAATACAAGGAAGTGTCAGACTCCTGGACTAAGTTACTCTCAACAACACTCTCTGGCAGTGATTAGTTTATTGAGAAATAATCATGTTCCAGGCCAGACCAGTACTGTGTCAGAACTGGGGTTCTGGTGGGAAAATCCACAAACAAGTTCAAACGAAACCCCCTTTTTGTTACAACCAATCACACTTCAGAACCATCCCACCTAGCATTCACGTTCTTCACACCCCCCACCTGTAAATATACTGTTTCTTTTATCTACGATAGCAAAGCAGGCACAGTTTGGCTTCAAGGTTGTCCCTGGACAAGGGAGGTATCTTAGGAAGAGTTACATCACCTACAATAGAACGGTTCTCACACTCAGTCACTCACACCCCCCTCAGGAATTTCCCTCCCCTTACAAATCATGGCAAACTAGAGAGAGAGTTTGACAGGAAGTCACTAAGAGAATCTCTAAGAAAAGTTTCTGCACTGGTCTATTCGTCATACTTTGAACCCACTCTCTTTCATGGACCACAGGACAGCATACAGATGTGTAATTTCCTTTATTTTATTCTATGAGGAAGGTGAAGTTGAGAAAAAGTGGCTGGCCAAAGTCGCCCAGCAAGCCTCAGGTGGAGGAAGAATATGGACCCAGGCATCCAAGATCCTAGTCTATCACCTTAACCATTACACTACAGTGTCTCTCACAGCAATACTATGAGACTGACTAGCTTGGAACATGTAGGTTGTAAGATCACTGGGATGCTAGGGGGCCAATCCAAATAAATGACACAGGATTTGCAATACCTTCCTAGGCAGAGTTATACCCTTCTATGTCCATGGGCTTAGAAAGATATAACTCTGCTTACAATGGCACTGTTTATGTTCTTCTTTAAATGTATTGTTTATTTATATTATGCCTGGGTTTGGGAGAGGCACCAAACTTGGGCTCATGTTATAGCTGTAAAAACCAAGTGTGAATGAAGACCATGGCTTTGAATCTATGACTCTCCATGCAACACTTAGTTTTGTCTGCTTGTAATCTCCCCTCATGTTATCTCTCAGTGATTCATAGTGCAGTCCTAAACAGAGACACACTCTTCTAATTCCACTGAAGTCTGTGGACTTAGAAAGGTATAACTGTATAGAATCGCTCTGTGAGTTCCCTTATCTAAATATTTCAGCTCCATATGGTGGGTATTCACAGGGCTTCTCTCTAGTGGTAACAATACCTCATGATCCATGGTATCAAAAGCCACTGAAAGTTCTGGCTGCACCTAGATCTCTAGATAAAGATCAACAACAAAGCCCAAAATTAGACTTGATTCTTTACCATTGTCTCCTTTCTGGTTCACAAAGTCAAAAAAAATGACTTCGTATGTTTGGACTCCAATCATGTAGTCAAGAACAATATTTTAGAGTTATAACAGGATCTGAGATTGGGTGAGTGTCTCAAACCCAAACAGTTACTAGTATAAATCCCATTACACCAATGTTTTTATCAGTTCTTAACAGTGCGGTCCTAAACAGAATTATGGCCTTCTAAATCCATTGAAGTCAATGGGCTTAGAAAGTCTAAATCTACTTAGGATCACTCCACCAGTCGCTCACTAGAATTCAGATCCCCATTCTCATATTCAATCAAAACATTCCACATAACTTACCTTTGACCTCACTCATCCTATGACCTTGTGTGGTGGTGCAGAAGTTGTTTAGGATCTAGTTGGAATTATCTAACTGATTGATGGATCAGTGGCAGCCAGTTCTTCAGCCCATCTCCTTCATCATACTGCTTAACACAGCAGTGTATTTGAGAGCCCTATAGGATTTAAGGCACATGATTGTTTAATCAGATTCTGATTGCTAAATGTGCATGGCAAGACGTTCTTCATTATTGCCAAAAGTGTATGGAAAAGTACAGAAATTAGGTGGCCTGTCAGATTAACTTGATATTTCTAGTATCAGCTCTATGTATTATACTATGAAATGTTATTGCACCCCTGTAGCTTTCCTGTTCTCATCCCCTCAATTGATCCGTATCAAAGATTTAAATTGGGGGGGGGACTGAGCAGTTGGCTGGAAAGGAAAATGTTGATGTTGAAGATCTTGACAGAAGATTCCTGTCTTCTGCAAAATGCTGGGCCTTTTATCATGTCTTTTGTCAGTCACTGAAGAAACTCAGCCACAAGATAATATCAGCTGGAGAAATGTCCTTTTCCTCTGTGTCTGATTCAAAAGGGCAAACATTTAATTCACATACTTGTGATCCTGAGTGTCAGTTTTGGAATAAATCCTGGTATCAGCCATTCAGGCTTGGAAGTGAGCAAGTACCTTGGGCAGGCAGAAATCAGCAGGCTTAAGGAAATATGGTCAATTCTTTAAAATTTCTCAATGGGCAAGGGTACAAAGTCCAAAATAAATCAGGTAATGGAAGAAGAGGAGGATTCTAGTAGAATTGTTTGGGCTGAGCAGATTTTTTTAAATTGCTGCCACCGCAGAACTTCACAGAACCACAGGATCTTCACTGCACGGCCGATGGTAAGCTGGATATAAACAAGAAAATTCCTTTAAACAATATGTTAATTTTAGAAGGCATTCTATTAAGCACAGCTTCTAACCAAAATGCTGAAGAGATACTATTAAGGTAACGAATAACCTCTCTCCCTGACATTTTGTGGTTGGCTCTACCTCCTGCGGCAGCCATTTTGTGCTTGTTCTCATCACCCTGTGCCATAATTTGAAAGATGCCCCCAAAGGCTCAGCAGTGTTGGGGACTCTTGCAATAGACAGTGTAGTCCATCTAAACAACACTAGGATAAAACCAGATTCCAAAAATTAGGAGGAAAGCGCTTAAAACAACAAACAATATACCAAAGCTAGATTGCAAAATGAGAGAACAATGTAATAAAATTTGTATAACCGAATTTGCCTAGTGTGGAGAACTTACAAAAAAATATATGAGGAATGAAAATCCAGACTTGGTCTTTTATCCACCTCTGTCTTTTTAAAAAAGGCAAAAAAGACAATTCCCCCCCCTCAGTCAGTTGGCACCTCACCCTGCCAACAAAAATCCGTATGGTCAAAGCAATAGTATTCCCAGTAGTAATGTATGGCTGCGAGAGTTGGACTATAAGGAAGGCTGAATGCTGAAGAATAGATTATTTTGAATTATGGTGCTGGAGAAGACTCTTGAGAGTCCCTTGGACTGCAAGGAAATCAAATCAGTCAATCCTAAAAGAAATCAACCCTAACTGTTCCCTGGAAGGCCAGATACTGAAGCTCAAATACTTTGGCCTCCAAATGAGAAGGGAGCACTCACTGGAGAAGACCCTGATACTGGGAAAGATTGGAGGTCAAAGAAGAAGGGGACGGCAAAGGATGAGATGGTTAGACAGTGTTATCGATGCAACAAACATGAAATTGAGCAAAATCTGGAGGATGGTGGAAGATAGGAGGGCCTGGCATGATGTGGTCCATGGGGTTGTGAAGAGTCAGACTCAGTTGTGTGACTGAACAACAACAAAAAACTGATGTTAGGCCTGCTTTACACATGCAATAAAATTAGGTGACAAAGCCTGGAAGTGGCAGAATGAACAATACCACTTCAGCCTAGTAGGTAAAGGATTCTGGCTTTGAATGTTCCTTTGTATAACAATTTCTAAGCAAAATGAAAGCTACCACAGACATGAGAAAAGTACTACCTCTGTGGTTCTTAACCACTGGTGTGGTGTAGTGGTTCAACTGGGATCTGGGACAACTGGGTTTGAATCTCCACACCGTCATGGAAACATAGATCCCTGTCATCTATTCAACAAGATTCTTGTGCTGGACAGCTGTCAGCCAATTTGTTGGGTAACCCTGGGTCCATCACATCTCAGCCTTACCTACCTCACAAGGTGGTTGTTGTGAGGATAAAGTGGAGGATGAGAAAATGATGGGAAAAGCCACTTTGCTGTGCAAATCCAGTCCTCTTGCATGCTCAGAATACCCCCAACTTGGAAATGAATGGAGTTGTCCCTGCCGAGGCTGAAATTCATGCAGCCCCCAGATAAAAGGCTCCATAGAAATGTCGCAATTCATGCCATTCATATATTACCCTTTATTCCAGCAAGTAATCTTGGGGAAAAAAGAAATAATTCTGATATAAATACTGAATGGAGGACGAACCTTTCTTTAATATATAAATAGGTGCCATCCATAAGGTCACAGACCACTCTTTATGGTACTAGATAGAACCGGAGGTGAAATTCCCATAAAATCTCTCATTAAATTGCCTTATTTTTCACAGAGAGCTGTAAGATTAGGCCAGAGATAATGACCGGCGCACTGCGAAAATATAGTGAGAAGGGAGCATGTTGAAATTAGATCTAGACAATGCAGTAATGAAAAGCACTGGCCAATATTGTAACGGATGGGGGATATTTATCATAATTCTGTTCATTATGATGGATTGTTGGTTTGAGTATTAGCCACATAACTATCCAGCAAATGGAAGCAAAGCATATGTTTGAAGGTGATGACATTTACTACATAAGTCGTGACGGATGTAAAACCCGTTAGTAACATAAACAGTGTTGGCTTCTCAAATATTGCTGACAGTTTAATTCTGCTGCTGCTATTAAAATGAAATATGAAGTAAGAGGGACAGAAAGCCTGCAGACGTGGAATTATCGGGGTATACAGTGTCGGCCATGCAGTTAGTCAATGCTGGTCAAAGTCAGATGTGTGACAGGATCTCAGGAATCAAGGTGACTATGTACCCGGCCATCTGGAAACGCAGGGCTCCTGTACTGGGAAGGGAACACATATTAATAAATATACATTTCATATAGATACAAAACAATGGAGTTTGATTCTTGAAATTCAGCTGTGTGTTTGTGTGTTAAATGCTGTCGAGTCACTTTCAACTTATGGTGACCCTATGAATCAATGTCCTCCAAATGGCCATTCTCAGGTCTTGCAAACTGAGGGTCGTGGCCAGTGTTCCCTCTAAGCTGAGTCAGTGTGAGCCGGCTCACAGTTTTTTAGCCTCCAGCTCACACATTTTTGCCTCAGCTCAGGAAGGAGGGCTTCGGAGCAAACTGATTGATGCAGCAGCCAAATCGCTTGCTCACAACTTTAATGCGAGCAGCTCACAAATTAGGATTTTTGCTCACAATGCTCCACAGCTTAGAGGGAGCATTGGTCGTGGCTTCCTTGATGGAGTGCATTTCAGGTTGGGTTTTCCTCGTTTCCTGCTGCCTTCAACTTTTCCTAGCATTGCTGTCTTCTCCAGTGACTCGTCTTCAAATTCAGCTGTACAATACACATATAATTTAAAACAAGGGTCTTGATCTGAATGTGTGGAATTATTTGCATTTTAGCATGTCCATTTGTGAACGGCTTACAAGATCAGGTCACGATATCATGATCTAAAAAGTCTGCTTCCTACCTCTCTGTCTTCTTCAGTTTTGTAACAGTTAGCCTGACAAAGAGTTCTGGTAAGCAGAAAAGTGTGCACAAGTTTTTGTGTCAATTGGTTGGTTCTAATAAAAGGCATTGCGTGGATTTTGCTCCTGTCTGTATAACAGCCCATTAATGACGTCAGTGTTGGGATGGGTTGAGGGTCTCCTTGATACTGAGTAGCATCAGCCAAGCCCTTAGTTGCTGAAAGAGAAACATTGGGGGGGGGGCTTAGCACCTCTTGGACCCGTTTTATATGCGGGCTCAGATAAATCAAGGTGATGGCAATGCTGGCCAAGTTTGGAGCCAGGGTGGAAGCATGCAGAATGCTGGTAGGTCACTTGCCAGGGGGATCAAAACTTGCTACCAGCCACTCACACTAAATTAAGGGTTGCTTATTTGAGAATAGATCATATGTTAGTCTGTCTGTAGCAGTAGAAAAGAGCAAGAGTCCACGAGAAAGACTAATAAAACAGGTGACAGGGTAGGAGCTTTCGTGAGTCACTGCTCACTTCTTCAGATACCTCAAATGCTTCAGTGAGTAGTGACTCATGAAAGCTCATACCCTGCCACATATTTTGTTAGTCTTTAAGGTGTTACTGGACTCTGGCTCTTTTCTATTATTTGAGAATAATTACGTTAAAAAACAAACAAGTTTCCAGGCAATCAGGCAATAGCACAAAACAAAACAAAACCTTATTTTTTTGCAGAAGATCCAAATGTACATCAAATTGGAGCTTATAACAAAATATAGTGGTTCTGAAACATGGATTTTGTTCCTGAGGAGCTTCTGTAGAAGATGGTTGCATGAATATCCACGTATTCTACACTAGTGATTTGTGCTCCAACCCATTCTACCTCATGAACTTTTTAAAAGCTTTAAAACACTTAAAATGCTTTAAAGAGGAACAGTGGAGTCCTCTGCAGAATAGAATTAAGTCTGCATAGGAATGCGCTGCAAGCAGGTGTCATTTCCTGCCGGAGCGCCCAGGAGCGGAGCTCTGGCAGTAAAGAGCCCAGGGGGCGGGCACATGCAACAAGCCCCACCCCCTGCTCCCAGCAGCCCTCAGTCAGAGCAAGAAGCAGCCAGGTAAGTTGCAGAGCCCCTCCGGCCCAAAACAGTCCAGTGGCACCTTTAAGACCAAGTTTTATTCAGGTACAAGCTCTCCTTCCTCTGTGAGGAGGTTCCCCCCCCCATAGTTAGCAATCCAAAACAGTTCAGTGGAGCCTGAGTGGTGGGTGTTGCCTTCTGACACACTTCCGGTGATGTCAGGGGGTGTGGCATATGCAAATGAGTTATGCTAATGACTTATGCTAATGAGCCCCTGCACCTCTTTTTCTACGAAATGACCCATGGCTGCAAGTATTCCGAGCTGTACCATTCTCGGGAAGGGTGGTGCCTCAGCAGTAGAGCATCTGCTTGGCATTCAGAAGGACTTACGTTCAATCCCTGTCATCTCCAGTTGAAAGGAGCAGGCAGAAGGTGATGTGCAAGATCTCCGCCTGAGGCCCTGAAGAGCCATTGCCAGTCAGAAGAGACAATACTGACCTTGATGGACCAGTAGTCTGATTCTGTATAAGGCAGCTTCCATGTGTTCATGTATACACATCAAAGTACTTCTTTAAACATTAAAAAAATAGCAAACACAACACTGTCCCAAAATAGTGAGCAAAATTTTTATGCATGAGTAATCCCACGATGGGTTAGGAACTGCACAAACAAAATGGTGAACACATGAACCTGCCTTATACTGAATCAGACTGTAGGTCCATCAAGGTCTGTATCATCTACTCAGACTGGCAGTGACTCTCCAGGATCTCAGGTCTCTTTCACATCACCTCCTGCCCAGGTCTTTTAACTGGAGAGGCCAAGGATTGAACCTGGGACCTTCTGCAAGCCAAGCAGATGCCCTACGACTGAGCCATGGATACCCCCCATAAATGCTGTTTATCAGGGCTTTTTTTTTGGAGAAAAAGCCCAGCAGGAACTCATTAGCATAATAGGCCACACCCAGCAGCAGAAACTGATTAGCACATTAGGCAACACCCTGACAGCACAACTCATTAGTATATTAGGCCACACCCCCATGCCTTCCCTTGGCTTGCCCAGGCGCCCTGTGGCTGCGGGAAGCCTGGGCAAGCCCGCCCTTGGAGGGAAGGTACAGGGAGGCATT
>NW_015165302.1:70666-75515 GCF_001447785.1 Gekko japonicus | reverse complement strand
GGAGGGTTTTTTTGTCATCTTCTGGGCATGGAACAGCGGTCACTGGAGGTGTGAAGGGGGAGGCATTTGTCAATTTCCTGCATTGTACAGGGGGTTGGACTAAATGACCCCAGAAGTCCCTTCCAACTCTATGATTCTATGAGAAGCTTTGCTAGCAAAAGCCCCACCTGGCCCCACCCAGTTTCTAAAAAGATCTGGCAGGTGCTGGGAAAGGTGTTGGTGGGTGCCATGGAGCCCATGGACACCTTGTTGGGACCCCTGGACCAAGATATGGAAGACCCAGGTTTCAATCCCTGCTCTGCCATGGAAGTTCACTGGGTATAAATCCAATCTCTTCTTCTTCTCTTCAGTGGGGGGTTCCCAGGTTTTTGGGGCTTCGACCCACCACTGGCCAGCTGGCCGATGGGGGAAACTCTGCCCCCAAACAGCCACATCCCTGCATGATGTCCCCACCGCAATGACATCACCTGGAAGTGACATCATAATGTTGGGGACATTGCGTGGGGCAACTCTGGTATGCAGTCAGCATACAGAAGTGTCTTGATCATTGTTGCAAAGTTGCAGAGTTAGGTGCATTGTTAAATGGCAGTCAGTATGTTTGGTGTAGTGGTTAAGTGCACGGACTCTAATCTGGGAGAACCGGGTTTGATTCCCCACTCCTCCACTTGCACCTGGGCAGCAAGGGGACCTGGCAACCCTACTGGGTGACCTTCAGGCAGTCACACACTGTCAGCCTAACCTACCTCACAGGGTTGTTGGGAGGATACAACAGAGGATGGGAGAACCAGGTAAGCTGTTTTGGAGCCCCATTGGGGGGGAAAGGCAGGGTGTAAATAAATAAGCAAATAATCTTAGCCGCTCCCAAAGCTGCACTGTTCTTGAACTATCCTGAATGGCTGAAGATATCTTCATTGATTAGGGAAGCACAAAGATAGTTCCTCTCCATATATTTTGGAGCTGCTAAAGTTGTAGCTCTAAATAAAGCCTGGAGACAGGTTTTCCCCCCATCTCCAAAGAGCTGTACTGGTATGAAACATGAGTACGTATACTCGTCTCTCTATGGTTTCGGGGGAAAATGTTTTGCAGCCTATGGCAGAGCAGGCCCTATTCCACCCTGCCCTCCAAGGTTTCTCCAACACCTAGAGGGGCTTTGTAAAGAATTGCCCACTGAGTGGGTCAGGACTCCCAGCTTCCCTTCCCAGTTCTGAGGCCTTGCCTCCGTGTGTCTCCTGCTGCCCAGCACCTGGTCACCACTGGGACAGTTTACTGCCTTGCGTGCCCCTGGAGGAATAGCTGCTTGCCAACTGCCTGCATTCCATCCCTGATGCTTCATTCAAAATAGTGTGTCCAAGATGGTGGAGGTCTACCGGTATGTGGTACAGAGAACCACTACATTTTTGGCATTATGAAAAGGGGATTGGGGGTTAGGTAGCTACTCTTTGTAATGTTGGAAAGGAAGGTTCAATTCCCGGCATCTCCAGCTGATCTGAGTAGACAATACTTTGATGAATCAAGGGTTTGGCAGAGCAGAAGGTCCCAGGTTCAATACCAGGCATCTCCAGCCAGTCTGAGTAGACAATATTGACTTAAGGCAGCTTCATGTGTTCATATGAACTGGGATGCCAGGAGACCTCCAGGCCCCACCTAGAGGTTGGCAAACCTAGCAGTTACTCAGGTCTAAACCCATTGATTTTCAAGAGGCTAGAGTGGAGTAACTCTGTGGTCTCACACGCACACTACATAATCCACTTTCAATACACTTTCCAACTGGATTTTACCAGTTCACACAGTACAATCTAGTTGGAAAGTGCACTGAAAGTGGATCAAAGTGGATTTAGTGTGTGTGACTGCAGCCTCTGAGCAGAATTCCGCAGTAACACTTTTAGCCCTCTGGAATATTTTTGCTACCTTTCCCAAAACTATTTCTTTCAATAAACAATCGTTAATAGTAAACGAGGAAGGGGGGGGGCGCCCTTGGCACAGGCTCGAAAAGTACGCTTATATTAAAAGAATAAATAACTGCCTATAAACGCCTAATGATGTTCAGTGCTGGTTCTCAATCCGGGTCTCCGCACACAGGAGCTCGGCGTTCACAGGCCAGACTGCAAGCGGATTCTCGGCTCGCAGTCGCGGCCAAGGCAGCCCGAGGCCTTTCCCAGGCACAACCGCTCCGCCGTGGCGGCTCTCAGAGAACAGGCCGAGGGGCGGAGCAGGCCCCGGATGCACTTCTCCCACCGGCTTGCCGGCGCAGCCGCCGAGCGCCTGCTGGTGCCCTTCACCTTGCGTGGGTTGCGGCGGCGGCGGGCCCGAGCCAGTGAGGGGAAGGGCGGCCTGGAGGGAGCCGACCCCGCCTCCCGCGTGGAAACATGTCGCTGGCGGCCGAAGCCTTCGTGACTCAAATCGCAGGTGAGGCGAAGGAGCGGGCCGGGCGGTGGAGCAGAGAAAAATGGCTGCAGCTCCCCTCTCCGTCTTATGAAGCGAATGGCTAGAAATGTAACGCGTGTTTGCAGGGAAGGGGCGTGCCTTGTGGGCAGAAACACGCCGGGTGGCGGGGAAGTGGTGGTTAGAGGGAGGGCAGGCAGGCAGGCATGTGTGGAGGAGGCAAAACTCCCTCCTCTTCCTCTTGACCTCCTCCTCTCCCAGCTGAGTATCAAGCAGGCCGGGCAGCTGTGCCGTCATACGCAGAGCTACTCGCGTAGAAATCAACTCTAAACCCACAGGAAGACCAGCACGCTGTCCTGTCAACAGTGCAATCATGTGCAGAGTGACTCCATTTTAACCCCTGTGATTTCCAGAGGCCTTAAATTGGAGTAACTTTGCACGGCTGCAAAGCATTGTTGGCTGTGTGTCGTGTGTTCACATTTGTCCAGAGCAGTGTCTGTAGTAACTGTAGGTACAAGAGGCTCCAGCCTTTCTGAAAGTCTGTAATGTTTTTGTACAAAGCGATCCAATGTTAGCCGTGCTGCCTGCCTGATAGGCCTTGGAATTGCTGAAGATGGGTAGCTGTGCTAGTCTGTAGCAGTAGAAAAGAGCAACAGTAGCACCTTGAACACTAACAAATTTTGTGGCAGGGTATGAGCTTTTTGTCTAGGAGCTGCGGTGGCTCAAGTGAAGACGCTGAACTGCAGGCTGTGGAAGGTCAGTAGTTCAGCAGTTCGAGACCCGAGTGTGCCGCATGACGGAGTGAGCTCCCATCTCTAGTTCCAGCTCCTGCCAACCTAGCAGTTCGAAAGCAAGACATTGCAAGTAGATAAATAGCGTTCCGTGCGCCTTGGTGTTTAGTCATGCCGGCCACATGACCACGGAAACGTCTTTGGACGGCGCTGGCTCTTCGGCTTTGAAACGGAGATGAGCACCGCAACCCTAGAGTCGGATTCGACTGGCTTTCGAGCAAGGGAACCTTTACCTTTACTATGAGCTTTTGTGAGTCACTGCTCACTTCTAAAGATACCTGAAGAATTGTTGTGAGGGAAAGGTGTAATAACTCAAGAAACGCACTTTCGCTAGAAGTGTCTCTGGGGGATTAGAAACATAAAGAAACAATACAGAAAGGTTCAAAGACGTGTAATAAAACAATTGTGTTCTGTGAAGTCACAATGGACTCATGGTGACCCCAGGGTGACTGGGCATTCATGGCAAGAGATGAGAGGTGGTTTGCCATTGCCTTCCTCTGCATAGCAACTTCAGTTTTCCTTCCCATCCAAGTACTAACTAGGGCCAACTCTACTTAGGTTCCAAGAGCTGAAAAAACTGGACTCTGCTGGCTTATGGGCTGCTCAGACAATTACCAGATGCAGAGATAAATATAATTCCTCTCTTTGTAATGCTGTATTAGAGTAAAGCTTAGAGTTAGAGCTTTTCTTGTTCCTACTGAAATTCAGTTGAACTGTTTTTTTTTTTTACAATTTATTTTCCGTTAACAAACATTTCTCTTCCTCCCTTTTCTCTGAGAAAGACCTACCTACCTCATAGAAGAGCAATATAGGCTATATAGCTGAAGAATTATCAACCCAAAATTCCCTAACACAGTTTAGTGTGATGTATGAGAGCTGCTTTCTCCCCCCCAATTTGCATTTCTTTTTTCAATTTTTTCCCTTTTATTCTCCATCAACAAAAGCAGAATAAAAGGTGCAGTTGAACTGTTTTTGAACAGAATAAAGTTTGAGTCCAGTGGCACCTTTAAGACCAATAAAGTTTAATTCTGTGTTTAACAATGCACATGAAAGCTTATACCCAGAATTAAACTTAGACCTCCGGTCACACAGGCCGGATATCGCGGGGGTGGTGGTGGCGGCGTGGTTAATTGCCCCGGCGCAGTTTGACACGTGATTACACGATCAGACGCGCCGGCAGCACACCACGGGTCCTTCCCTCGGTGCCGGCGGGTAAACGAGGGACCGGAGGGGAATGCCACGCGCCGGCGTGATCACACCACGGGCGTCTGGAGGCAGCCCGTGGCAAACGTTTACTAGTACCTTGGAGGTACTAGTTTTTTAAGGCGCATTGTCGGCGGTAAACCATGGGTGCGCTCCACTTCCCAGATGTTGGGATGTGATCACGCCTGGATAATCCACCCACCATCCATGCCTCTACCGCGGCAACTTTGTTGTGTGACCGGGCCAGAGTTTGTCTTAAAGGTGCCACTGGACTCAAACCTTATTCTGTTGTTTCAGACCAACATGGCTTCCCACCTGAATCCGTTTTTGAATAGTTCATTACATTTATTTAGTACATTCTTATTCCACATGCCTTTTCCAGCTCCACTGGTCCCCAATTTCTGGGGTCCTCTGCATTTTTATCCCCTAAGTCTCTCCCCTTGATAGTCCTGCTCTTCCTGCTGTCTGTTCTC
>NW_015165302.1:61752-70226 GCF_001447785.1 Gekko japonicus | reverse complement strand
TCAGCCCCACCTACCTCACAGGGTGTCTGTTGTGGGGAGGGGAAGGGAAAGGAGTTTGTAAGCCGCTCAGAGACTCCAAGTGAAGGGCGGGTATAAATCCAATCTCTTCTTTTCTTCTTCTTCTAAATATCCAGAAAGCACCGTTTCTCAGGATGTAGGTGTGTTACTTTATGTTATAGAGCACATATGAAATCAAGATCCCATCAGAAGTGTAAATAATTCACTTTATTTGCATGTGTGTGTTTGCACTTATGTTCTAGGGGCATAAAATCTTACTTTCTGCATGTATAGAATATCAGGATTTGTTCGCACATGTATATACGCCACATCATCCTTCATTTCATGATTATGTAACATAATAGCCTGGGAGACCCATGCTGGGGGGAGAGCACCCATGAGCATGCTGACTCTGTCAACCATGTGGAGGAAGTGGCCACGCACACCCTCCCCGTGATCAGCAACACTGTTTTCAGAATGTTGCAGAACATTGCTGATCACGGGGAGGGGGTGTGTGCGTGGCCACTTCCTGTGTGCAGTCATGCTTTGCAAATGACCAGGTAGTTACATGGAGGCAGGGGGGCTGGGCCAGGACTTGTGTGATGGGGTGTCTGGACTGGACTAATGGGTGATCTGTTTCTAATGACAGTGTTTGAATTGACATCAGGGAATGAGAGTTTTTGTTTTGTTTAACCCGGGATAGTGCGTTCACAGATGCTACAGTCTACAAGTTTATGAACATGAAGAATACATGCACAATCATTTAAAAATTCTGCTGATCATTACCACATTTTATGTATATCCTTGTGTGCACTGGCACAGCTCTCTCTCCTGCTCTTGCTCAGAGCTACACTGTTGGAGTTGGACAGTGTAGTGTTGCTTAGGATGGAATGGTCTGTAGTTTTTCATACAGTTTCTTATAATGCCGAAGGAGGATTTTTATTGTTTTGCCTTGCATTGCTTGGGTATCTTTTACACATGCAATTCTGAAGAATGGTTAAAAAGGGCTGGTATATCTATTTGAGTTGGGTACCTTTTACTCAGTATATCTAATTACCAACACGGTGATCTATGGATGCTTAAATCTGGAGATTGGAGCCATGAGCAGACAAGACATGTCTTTCTTCAAACCTGAAAAATGCAGAAAAACCTAAAATCTAAAAAAAATAAAATAAAATGCCCTGTCTTTAGTTACAGTCCACCACAGGTAGACTTGTGAGGCAGATCTTAACTCCCTACCCAAATGTACAATCCCTCTGTTCACAAGTTACAGTGAATGCACGTACCATCTGTGTACAGTGTACACTTGGTTATTCTTTGAATGTGTGTGGAGTAAAACAAGGTATAGATAGGGACTCTGGGGCAAGTGATGCTCTGTCATCTTGGTGCTTGGGGGGGGGTCAACAGTGGGAGGGCTTCTAATGTCGTGGCCCCACTGGTGGACCTCCTGATGGCACTGGTATTTCTGGCCACTGTGTGATACAAAGTGTTGGACTGGATGGGCCTTTGGCCTGATCCAACATTGGCATCTCTTATGTTCTTATGTTAATCCTTATATTACTTTCAGTGCCCATACAGCTGAACATGTGGTACAAACCTCAGATTTATCCCTGGTTTCATTCATAAAGTGAATGCATGTTGGAACCAATGTTCCCTCTAAGCTGTGAGCAAAAATTCCACTTTGTGAGCTCCTGGCATTAAAGTTGTGAGTGAGCGATTTGGCTACTGCATAAATTAGTTGGCTCTGGAGCCATCCTTCCTGAGCAAAGACAAAAGTGTGTGAGCCGGAGGCTAAAAAACTGTGAGCTAGCTCACACTAACTCAGCTTAGAGGGAACCCTGTTTGGAACTTTCTTACAGACAGATATACACATGTACAGGCAGGATGTGTGTTCACTGTAACATGTGAATAGGGCTTTTCTAGTGTTTCCATGGTGTCTACATACTATGTGAAATTTCAGATACTTGAGCATGATTGAAAGCCATACAAATGTGTATTCTTAAAGAGCTAATTTGGTATAGTTCAAGCTATATTGGACTTATACTCCAGTAAGGAATCTCACTTTCTCTTAGCTAAACTTACCTCACAGGTTTACTGTGAAGATCTGAAAGGGAAAATGCCCATGTATATTGCCCTGTGATCCTTGAAGGAAGTATATGCAAGTGATAGATTAAAAATGGATTGTCAATACATGTTCATAATATATGCAGAGCTGCTACAATGAACACCGGAAGAGAGACCATTCCTTCATCATTGTAACCCGATGGGGCATTATTGTTATCCACATAAACATTGTTCAAGAGTGGAAATAAATGAGTATCTGAATAAGTACCTCTTTAAAACAATAATGGATTTATTTCCTGTTCCTCTATTTTCTTTAATACCAGATTCCTCATTATGTGTACGTGGCAATGCAGTCATAATTGAGAAACTTTTAATATCGGTAATAAAAATGAAATTTGATTGGCTAGTAATAGAAGGTCCTGTTCACAAAAACAATCACTTTGTCATGCATTTCCAATTAACTGTAACTGCTCTGGTAATATAACAGCTATAAAACATCTATCTTGGCTACATGGGCACCTACACTACCCTAGGATGATTATACTCTTTATTTTTCAGACCTGGTATTAGGAGATTTTTCTTGGCCAAAGAATGGTCATGACTCTTGGGTGGACATTAACTTTTCTGTGCGGGGGAAGTCTTCCCTCCTCTCTGGAGACTGTGTGTAGTCTCTACCATACGTAAGTGCTCTGTTTCCTCTTTGCTTGTTCATCTCTAGTACTTTAGCACAATGGTGAATTTTAATCTTCTAAAGTGTGGCCCCCTCCACTTGTTAAGTTGCATTTGTTTGAACGTGCCGAGAGTAGTCTGGTGCTCTAATGCACTACTGATTAAATAGAAAACAATGATGAAATCATTTATGAAGCGTTAAGAGGGTTTTTTCTGCAGTAAAGTTGACTGGATGAAGAAGAAATCATTTGCTTGCGCTTCTTTCTCCACAAATTGTACTGTTCTAGTTCTGGACTTCTCACACCAATATATCCCCCCCCCCGGGACTTTATGAATATAATCCTATGCCTGTATTTCAAACTCATTGTCACACAAAACAATGCCAAGATCTCTTTGAGGAAGGCACCCTGTTCTCCCATAGGCCTGACCGAGGATTGATGGAGATTAATTCTGTATGTATCCCAAATGAACCATCAGGGTAAGAAAATGAATTTCCTATTCCACTTGAAAGTCAGCATCTTGGTTTTCAGATGGTATGAGACTTTAATCTTTCTTAGAGTAGCAAGTCTTTTTAAGGGTTACCTGATAATGTTAAGAGCAGGGAGTTTTTCGAAGCATCCGTTCACTTTCCTTAAGTGAAAAAGAAAAGGAGGCTTGTTTTCCCAAAGATGAGATAATGTTTATCCTGTCTGATTTGGTATTTTGGTATGGGAGAAATCACTGTGATTTTAAAAACAGGCATTTTCCAGCCAGGGGCTGGACTCTTGCCTTTGCCAGAAATCAGACCGCTTCAGAGGCACACAAACATAAATCTCTCTGTCCTGCACTTTGACCCAAAGGTATGATTATAGTCATAATAAATATGCAGTGTGGCACCAAAGCTGTTCTGAAGATTATTGGTCCACCATTTCATCAGCTAACAAGGCAGACAAAGTAACAAGCATACATGAGAAGGAAGGTAGAACACTAAGTTGGCTGCTGGTCTTTTTGACAGGTGTGTCGCACAAGTCAGGTCTGAAGTATGAGAGAGAACATATCTGGTACATGCCGCAGAACGCATGCAGCTATTGGTGTTTCATCTCTGGTCGGCTGAGTTAGGGAGTGGGAAGCGCATCACGAGAGAAGCAGGCAGAAGTGCAATCCTGATTCCGTGCCATAGAGCCGATGAGCCTCCTATACCTGTCCAGATGTGCCACTGGCTCTTGCTTTGTGTGTCACTTGTGGCACTTGTCACTAGACTGGTCATGATCTTTGATGGTGGAAAGTGCGGTCAAGTTGCAGCTGACTTACGGCAACCCCGTAGGGTTTTCAAGGCCAAGAGACCTTCAGAGCTGGTTTGCCATTGCCTGCCTCTGCATAGCAACCCTGGATTTCCTTGGATGGTTTCACATCCAAGTACTAAGCAGGGCTGATCCTACTTAGCTTCCGAGATGTGATGAGATCGGGCTAACCTGGACTGTCTCTGTCAGGGCAGTCATGATCTTTAGCATTCTGTATTCTAATCCATATACAATTAATCTGTTTTTGTTATTAGCAGTATTGTTTAGAAAGAAACAAAATGGTCTCTAGTTATATTACAAGGAAGCAGTTAAACTCTGTGACTCCTAAATGCAGGATAAGTAGCAAAACAAATTGTAGCCCCTGGGAGACCAAAGGGTAGAAAAGGCTGATCATTAAATTCTAGACTTAGCAAAGCTTAAGGTGGGTCAGATGCCTATGCTTCCAGAAAAGCTTGGCAGCACAATCCTTGGTAACGTTATTCTAGTCTGATCACTTTGATTTCAGTGGATTTAGCCTGGAGTAACACAGCACAGGATTGCACTGTGGTTTGCCTCTTCTAGGTATAGTCTTGTTCATACCTGCTGAAGTGCGTGTTCCATTGTAACAATCGTTTGGATAGGTTGAACAGCCTTGGAAAGACAAACTAGCCACACTTGGTAACAACAGGATGTGAAAGCAGTAGCCTCAACTGTGTAAGGGTGTTTAGCTAGCTGTTTTGGGGTACTTTGTGGAGGAACCCCAAGTTTGTGGGCATGACAGAGCCCTGAATAGAGCAAAAAGTCAGGAGTGGCTTTGCACGTTTGCCAACAGCAGGGGTTGTGAAAGTAAAAGCTGCCAGAAGGCAAAAGAGATGCCTTAAACACAAACCTCATCTTACTTCATAGCATAGGTCTAAGTTTAAAGCAGTTTTGAAGTTAGAAAGTTAGCTGGGATGTTGGGGCAGTCCTTTGTTTTGTGCAGTGTCACATGTTCAGCCATCAGAAGTTATGGAGTGTGGTCAGTATGATGAATTTCTGGCTCTTAAACTAATGTGCCTCACCCGGAGAATGCAATGATGTATATAGATGAGTTCTTCAGGGTCATGGTGGAGAAGTTTCACTCCCCCGCAATTCTGTTACGAAGGTCTCAGTGCAGAAGGTCTTCATCCTGAGGAAGAGGGGGACCATTCTCGAGAAGGGTTCCATTTCTCAGGTGACGACACTCTCTCATACCAAGGATGAAGAAGGACCAGATGGAGAAATTGTAAATGGAGGAAGTGCATACAGAGAATATTTTTCTATCTCTCTCATTACAAAAGTGACTTGGGCAGAGAAAATCAATACTTAAACTAACAAGGAATATAGAATGCATTTGCTGTAAAATGTAACAACTCCTGGCTTAGAGAGCTTTACAAGCAGACTAAACAAGTCCGTGGAGGATGGGCCTTTCAATGGCTAAATAGAATGTCCATGTTGAGAAGCATCATGCATCTGAATTCCAGAGTGCTGGGGGGCAGAGGAGAATGGTTGGCTTCATTCCTTGCTTGTGGGCTTCCTGGAAGCATCTGGATAAGCACTGTTGGAAACAGAGGCTGAGTTCCATGGACACTTGGTGTGGGCTTTTCTTGCAGTTTCTGGGCAGCTTCTGGATCTGTTAAGAGTTATAGCATTCTTTGGACACATTCTGTTAAAACAACAACACTTCTGCTTGCCAAATTACTCATTGATCGGGAGTATTAAGTTTAGAATAGCATTGGCTTAAACTTGTTGAGCCTGTGAGACGTTCTTTGGTACAGACACAGCTTGTTTAAGAGTAAGCTAAAGGCTAATTTTGTTGTGGGTGTTGGCTGCCATCCATCTGTGTATCCTAGCTATTCCTCCTGCAGATTGACAACTAAACCTGAACATCTGCAGTCAGTCTTTTCCCTGTTCCGTTCCCCAGCATTTTTCTTCTGAAATCTCTCCCTTCCTACTATGCTAATATGTATAACAAGAAACCCATACAGGTGTATTCATACCCATGTGAATATAAACAAATCGACTTCAGATGCCTTGCTGACGGAAACATGCCTGAATCTAGCAGGGTATCCACATTGCTTGCACAGATATGTATCTGTATCGGAACTTAAATGGTACACCTAAAGTGGATGGGAATTCATATCTGATGTGCTACCACTGGAAATGTGTGGCTAAAACTGAATCAGGCCATAATACCAACCAGATGTAATGATCAATAAATAGGTAAGTGTTCTGCTATTTAGCAGTAGGTTATCAAAAAGACATTAGCAAGCCAGTATTCTGGTCAGGACAGGAACTGTTAGCAGTCCATGAAGATAACTTAAGAATGGTTTATTCTTCAAACAAAGTTGTATTGTCCCATAGAAGACTAGACTCCGTAGTCTGATTCGTAAGCCTGTGAGATACCTTGCTGAATTCAGCAGAATACTTTGAGTTGTATCCAGATGAAACTTTCCATCACTAGAAGAGAACCTTCTTGCCTCCCACTGCAGTCACTGATCTCTACTAAATGCTGTTCCTGGGGGATAAAGGAATGCTGTGAAGCAGTGAGGCTGCAAAAGAATGGAGAATCAGTAGAGTTTGCCAATTTAGTCAGGATCCAACCACTTGATATTATTCAAGTTGCTCTTTAGGTTTGAGAACCGTGCTCAGTTGTATGAAAAGTGGAAAAGAAGCATATAAAGTGATGTTAAAGTAAAACAACATAAAGGGAGAAGAAAAGCCTTTGGCTGCAGAAATTCATCTAATTCTAAGTTTTCCCAGGTTTTTTTGTCTTTCATCTGTTAAAGAAATCATAAATGTTAAGTTAGCATTCCTGTTGTCGATATCACAATTTAATTATGAGTTGTGTACAAATGAAGCAATGAGAGCTAAAAATTCTTTGCACAGGTAGATTGTCATGGGCAAAGAGATCAGATTTCATCTTGGCATGTGATTAGGCCACAGCTCTGAGTTATAGGGAGGGACGGAGTCCAAGGAATGCTGGGCAGAAGGAAAATAGCAGCTCATGCTGTTCTAAGGATGCAAGAGCAGTGCAGGTACAGGTAGGTTCTGTAATAGGGCTGATGTTCTTGCACAGCAGAAATACATCTTTGCATTCAGTTTCACATTTCTTGTCCACCCTTCCAGTGTGATGGTAAAACAAAACCTCCATGAACTGAGGAGACTTTCCACGTGCAGAAGGCCCCCCTCTGGATCCAAACTATGGATTTTAACTAGGGTTTCATCATTTAGGTGTAACTGATTTTATTGAGGGATGATAGATCACTAGGCACTTGATTCCCCTTTGAGCCTATTGGGACATATAGATGATATAGGGATTCCTCCAGTTAGATGAAACAAACTTAGTTTTGGGGGTTGCAAATATACCCCACCTTTCCTCATGGTTTAAGGTAATAGTTAAAACAATTTCCTCATGGTTCAGGGTGATGGTTAAAAAAAATCTAGTTCAAGCCAGAATTAAATTAGCAAATCCCCCCCCCCAACCTTCCTACTATTTCAACTTAGTACTCCATGATCTGGGAAATTATAGTGCTCAATAAAATATCGTCCCAGTTGAAAGGTATAGAGAATCCCACATATCCTTTCAACTTTACCAAGCAAGGACTCCCTTTCTTTTTGTGTACCGAACCCCAAAACAGTTTCTGTAGCAACAACAACAACAACAAAATCCCACTCAATTCAACTCAAGCTATATGCTAATTGAGGAAACACATATGTTCTGCATACAATTTATTGGTTAAAATAAACGTTTAATGATATAGTGACAGTTGTTGTAGTTGCATTCTTTTTCTTTCTTCTCTGTGTCTTATATAAACTGGTCAAATTTATTTGGCTTCTTCTGTTTGTAACATTTAGGGACTCTTGTTAACTATACTTGTAAAGAACCTGTCATTTTTAAAACAGAAAAAGTTCTTTTAAAAGAAGAAGGGTGATGGATGTATTCACACACTTCTGAACCCTCGAATGAAATACATTTTCTTTTTAAAAAGTAGCAGTGCAATCCTAAACAGAATTACACCCATCTAAGCCCATCAACTTCAGTGGACAGGTACGTACCAACGGTAATCATGTAACTTAACAACACCCCCACGGATCAGCCCCGACACCCCAGGAGGATACCAGACCCCCCCCCCCCGTGCAGGCGGGGGTCCCTCGATTTCAGGCATGGAGTGGGCAGGTGGCAGCAGCTTCCAATGGTATTAACTTGCTACTGATCTCTCTCTTGTGGAGAGATCATTAGCAAGATGATAATATTGGGAGCTGCCCGTCTGACCGATCTGCACCAGAGGAGGCCGGGCTTCTCCATCGCCACGGCTCCCCTTCTCCTTCTCACTCACCAACCTGCAGGAGGAGGCAATGGCGGAAGGGGTTGAAGTGTGGGGCATGTAGTGAGCTTGCAGCCCACCCCAGCGCCAGACCACGAGACTTTGTGTATTGGAATGGCCTGCCCTAGCACCTCACTGC
>NW_015165302.1:8486-61445 GCF_001447785.1 Gekko japonicus | reverse complement strand
TCTCTCTCTCTCTCTCTCTCTCTCTCTCTCTCTCTCTCTCTCAAAAGAGCCATTGAATCTCCACCTTAATGAACTTGTTTTCTTGACCCTTTCTGCTGTACAATATACAGGGTCCATTTTACAAGAGAGGTCTGAGTACATTTTGAAATCGATCGTGCCTTCATATAGGTATTTACGTTGGATGACGATGATGAGGCAGCTAATTCATTTATTCATCCTTTATTGATCCCTGCTAATGGATGAGAGATCTTTTAACTAAAGTTCCAAACACTGCATGTTCATTGAAGTAATAAAGGATTATGTATAGCTAGTCCTTGTCCAGTTCAAAGTTTTAAAATATCAGCATTTTATTTTTTACTAGAAATATGGTTTAAACATTCCTGTTTTAGTTCAGCGGACTAGTCGGAGGCTTGCCTAGATGTCTTGTTTATAAAACAGGGCAGAGTTTTTGTTTTTGTTTGGCTTGCTGAAATCTTTAGGAAGAGCTTCCAGCTGGTAAATGAGGCTTGAATTTTAGTGAGTTTTCCCATGTTAACTGCATTGACAAGGATTTAGTTATGAAAGGTTTCAGCTGCAGTAGTCTAGCATGCAGAACCATTACTAAGTCCCTGTTTCCTGTGTGTATGTTTGAAATTACTGGATTACGGTATGTAGTTTTGTCTAAAAACTGGCCTTTTGTAACATTGCCTCCCTCCCCTTTTGTTGCTTGCAACCTTTAGTATAAATCCACCAGGCTAGCATATACTTCATGCATCTGATGAAGTGAGCCATGAATTGCAGAAACTTATGCTGGAATCAATCTGCCTTTAAGGTGCCATTGGACTCCTGTTTCATTCGGTTGCTACAGTCTAATGTACTTTCCATCTAGATTGTGCAGATGTTGGTTGGTTGGACTTATTGACTTGAATATGTTTGCCACATCTTTATTTAAACGTGTAGAAATCCTAGAATTCTTAAGTTTGTTGGCTCATGCTGTTAGTTGTGTGTTTAGATAGGTTCTAATATATTTTACATCCGTTCTTTTAATGTTTATTGTTTTATCCCAATGTTTTTATTCTGTTTTTATGGTTGTTATCCACCTTGGGTCCAGAGAGGCTTGGGAGAAAGGCAGATACATAAATGTTTTAAGGAGAGAAGATGACATAGAGTAGGTAACCATCAGCCGTCACTATTCTCCGAGACCTCTGTGCCCAAAATGAGTGGGGCCACTACAGAAATTCCTTAAATGCTCTCCAAGATTTGCAGCTGAACTAGCAACTCTTCATGGTCCATGATATCTAACAGCAGGAGCCAAATGATATTTACTTAGAAATAAATACCACTGAGTTCAGTGGAACTTCCTTCTTTTAAATAGGGCTGCAGTTTAAAGCAGTAGGAATGTCCAGCTGGGTTAATAGAGTGTAATTTCTGTGATCAATCTCTAAGGAGTGGTATCTTCCAAGGATACAAATGCCGTTCATTCCTATACCAGGGCCATAAATTAAGTGAGCAAGGGTCTAGGAAGGTAGACCCCTCTGGAGCTTGAGTATGACTACTACTAGAGCATGTCTTTCCCAGCCAAGGAAAAATTGGAAATATAAATTTCTGAAGCAGTGCCCAAGAGTTAACTTTCAGGCTGTCTGCTACTTATGCTTACTTGAATGAGATAGTAATAATTCTGATTGGCATTTCACCAGATAAGCGGTGATCATTGGCCAACTAGCAGGTTGTCACTTTCTTTCCTCCAAGGCACATCCCTTCCATTGGCAGAAGGTAGAAAATGAAGCTGATGCAATGACCAAGAGAAGATTAAGGGCCAATAGACACATTACATACGCATAACTTGACCACTTGCACTCAGTGTCTCTCACCTAAATATATATGACCAGGCTCCATTGAAAAGCATTGTGAGTTATAGCAAATCTTTGTAGTGTTTAGCCCGTGACAGCCTTTTCCCATGTGCAAGTCAGTTATCAAGGGTATGTGAATTCATCCCTGAGCTTTTGATATCTTAAAAAATGGAGGCAGCATTCCGACCTTTTCCTTAAACATGGTTAAGTGAAAATATACTCAAACTGGGCTTGTTATTAGCTTTGTTGCTTATTTCCATTCCTTTCCTGCATGGACAATCGTGGTTAAAACTCAATCTGGATATCTGTGTTGTAAGGCATGTAGGTTTATCGTTTTTTATTCCATTAAGAGGAATTCTAAGCTTGGATTAGTCCTTGGTTTAGGATACTGGGGGAGACAAGGGAGGAACTAACTGTGGTTAACCTATGATCCTGCATTCATATGTTATGGGTAACCTACCAGAGTTTTTTGTTTGTTTGTCTGAGGAGTGAGGGAGGACATAGCCATGTGCACAAACAGGGCAACAAACTATGCACGTTTTACTGAAACTTTTTGATTACCGTTTTCACAACCGCAGTCATAAACAGCAAACCCTCACCCCCCAACTACTACAAAAGTAATCATGTAACTTAACAACAGCTGCCAGAAATTTCGCCACCCACAGAGTGATTTGTTTATCTCTGAGTAGCTTCAAAAGCAAGAAATTGCAAGTAGTTAAATAGGTACCGCTTTGGTGGGAAGGTAACAGCGTTCCGTGTGCCATGGCGTTTAGTCATGCTGGCCACATGACCACGGAAATGTCTTCGGGCAGCGCTGGCTCTTCGGCTTGGAAACGGAGATGAGCACCGCAACCCTAGAGTCGGATTCGACTGTCTTTCGAGCAAGGGAAACCTAGCCAAGATGATTTAGCTTCTGGAGAGATAAAGTCCTGATTAAATAATGCAGAGATCAATTCAGCTCTTAGACCTGAAAATTTGGGGTAGTCAAAAAGAATATAATCCACAGAATTGATTCTGTTGTTGCCACAATTGCAGAATCTGTCTGAATATTGAGGTCTATTGAATCTTCCTAACATCAGCGCTGAAGGTAGGGCATTCAGGTGCACAAGCATGAATGCCCTTCTATATTTTGGAAGAGTTAGTTCAGATAGACAGTTTGGCATTTTTGCTGGTGGGAGAATGCCTACTGAGAAAGATGAACACACTCTGCAAGCTGTAATCAACATATTCTCATAATCAAAGTCCCTCAGATATCTTCTGATAAACTGGGTCAATTCTTGTCTACTCATTGGCCGAGTTCAGACTGGTAGTTTGCTCCGATATAGGTACGTTTCAGAAACTTTCCACAACCGGATTAAAGGGGCCGTTCACACAGGCACAACTGTCCGGCGTTCCCCAGCCGTACTCAACCCGTCTTGTAACGCTTCACTCCCGAGTTTAAAAGATACCTGGTGAAAGTGGTAGCAAACTCTGGAAAGCACGATCATCCCGCACCAAACAAAGTGTGAACACTGAAAGCCGCGTTTTTTCTTGTGCGCTTATGCGTATAAGTGCATATCTCCAGATTACCGCCAGGGGTGGGCCAACAGTGTGAACGCTCCCTTGCACCTCCTCCCCGGTTTGCTCCTGTATCAGTCGGTGCAGTGTGACCGGAGGAACCCGTAACAGTTTGTTCCGGGTCGTTTTTACCACGACTCCCTCCTGCTTCAGACTTCCAGTCTGAGCTCGGCCATTGTTTCTGTCCCATCATGGGCAATGCACAAACATGATAATCTATGATCCAGTAATCCGTCCCGGTCACTTGTGTGATGGTTCAGCTTGCCTAGTCTGAGGAGGCTTGATTCTGGATTTGATTTTAAAATCCTAATTTTCAGATTGAATGCTCTGCCCCAGGCCTTTTCTTCAAAGGACATCTCCCCAACTTCAGCTCTCAGAGCTATTCCAGCCATACATCGACAGATTTCCAAAATATTATATAGGAATCTCAATAGTGGTCATTGATGTTGTCTGTTAACTGTTCTGATCCAAACCCTGGCTGCATATAATATCTGCCAAGAGACTTTAGCATTAAATACTTTAACTGCTGCAGGAACATATTGGCCATCTTAGGAGTAAAATCTTGTGATGACCTTCCCAGTACACATAGTAACTCTTACAACAGAGTTTAAGTGCACCTTCCAAGAAAAACTTGTTGAAAACCTAACTCCTAGATATTTGAAATGTTCCACTTGCTCCATGGACCACTTGTACTTCTTTATCCCTCTTTTTTACTGAAAAGAAGAACCTTTGACTAGTAATATTAGTAGCTAAGCCCTCATTGGAGCAATATGCTGAAAAGGAACCTATAAGCTTGTATAGGTCTTGTCAGAAGAAATGGTATAATCTGCATATAAAAGACAGGGTAATTTAATATGAGCCAGTCAAGGTGAGTGAAATCCATCTCTAGAAATATGAGAACTTAAATCATTGGTATAGAACGTAAATAATAGCAGAGCAAGGATACATCCTGGCTTGGCTCCTTTACTCAATGGAATAGCCCTGGTCAGTTCACCAGATGGGCCACATGTAACTTGGGCAGTAGGCTGATCCTACAGTGATTCAGAAAAAATAGATACTTATTGATAGATGATTTATTCAATTAGGAGCTGCGGTGGCTCAAGTGGTGAAGACGCTGAACTGCAGGCTGGAAGGTCGGTAGTTCAGCAGTTTGAGACCCGAGTGCCACATGACGGAGTGAGCTCCCGTCTCTGGTTCCAGCTCCTTCCAACCTAGAAGTTCGAAAGCAAGAAACTGCAAGTAGATAAATAGGTTCCACTTTGGTGGGAAGGTAACAGCATTCCGTGCGCCTTGGTGTTTAGTCATGCTGGCCACATGACCACGGAAATGTCTTCGGGCAGCGCTGGCTCTTCGGCTTGGAAACGGAGATGAGCACCGCAACCCTAGAGTCAAATTCGACTGGCTTTCAAGCAAGGGAAATCTTTTGTTCAATTTGTCCCATAATCTTTGCCTAGTCAAAAGCTGCTCTGAAATCTATAAAGGCAACAGCTAATATACCATCTTTTGAGTTGGTATACTTGTTTACAATAAAGAGTATGGCAGTGGTCAACTGCACTAACTTCCCTACGGAATCCAGCTTGCACTTGACCCAGTATGATTCATCCTCAGTTCAGAGAAGTAACTTCTTACAGAGTAAAGAAGCATATCATGGGCTGGTAATTATGGGTTTGTTGGATCACCTTTTATTTATTTATTTATTTCTCAGATTTTTACCCTGCCCTCCTGGCCGAAGCTGGCTCAGGGCGACTCACATAAAAGCAAATAATTACAATAAAACATAGTTGTAGTTAAAACAAATATAAAATCATAATAAAGTGCTAGCTTTTTATGGCTGGGGACTATTATTGCATGTTGCCAAGAGTTGGGCATAATTCCTGTCTCATTGTTGTGGGTAACCAGAGTTTTTGTTTGTTTGTGTAAGGAGTGAGGGAGGAAAGAGGCATGTGCACAAGCACAGCAACAAACTATGCATGTTTTTACTGGAAGCACAATTACATACAGTGCCTGCATGTGGACTGTCTCCCAGGTCAAATAAAATATGAATATTTTTGTCCACGCAGCTGGCTGATGAGGGCTAGATTTTCAGATAGAGACTGTCTGAATTCCCTGGTAGGCAGAAGTTGTTTCAGATGATGATTGTCCAAAAGCAAAATAAAAAAACAAATAACAATCCACATTAATGCTTTTTTTTTTAAAGGACCAACCAAAGTGACACAAAGCTTGCGTGTAATTTTGTGCCATTATTGTTGGTCCTACTAAAAGGTATTATGCATATTTTTGTTTTTATTTATTTGATTTTGAGTCTGCTATGCCATTCTTTACCCAGAACAACCTAATGGCAACTATAAAGAAACTCTTCCATTTTCTCTCCTACTGAAGTTCTCAGTAGGTGAGAAAATGGAGAGAAGAACTTCTTTATAGCTGCCATTATGATAGTATTGCCCTGACCTGGATAGCCCAGGCTCGCCTGATCTTGTCAGATCTCTAGGGGTCATTTCCTGTGGGAGCGCACAGGAGCAGAGCTCCGGCAGTAAGGAGCCCAGGGGGTGGGCACATGCAGCAAACCCCACCCCCTGCTCCCAGCAGCCCTCAGTCAGGCCACAAGGAGCAAGAAGCAACCAGGTAAGTTGTAGAACCCCTCCACCTTCAGGTACAAGCTCTCCCTCCTCTGTGAGGGCAGATCTGCACGTCCCCCCCCCAATAGCTAGCAATCCAAAACAGTCCAGTGGTACCTTTAAGACCAGGTTTTATTCAGGTACAAGCTCTCCCTCCTCTGTGAGGACAGATCTGCACGTGTCCCCCCCCCCAATACCTAGCAATCCAAAATAGTCCAGTGGAGCCTGAGCGGTGGGTGTTGCCTTCTGACACACTTCCGGTGATGTCAGGGGGTGTGGCATATGCAAACAAGTTATGCTAATAAGTTATGCTAATGAGCTCCTGCACCTCTTTTTCTACGAAATTACCCCTGCAGATCTCAGAAGTTAAGCAGGGTCAGCCCTGGTCAGTACTTGGAAGGGAGACCACCAAGGAATACCAGGGTTGTGATGCGGAGGCAAGCTATGGCAGACCACCTCTGAACATCTCTTGCCTTGAAAACCCCAAGGGGTTGCTATAGTTAGTTGTGACTGGATGGCAATAAATAAATAGCATAGTCCTGAAGGAACAGAGTTGTAAAATAAGTCCTACAATGTTGGGTAATTGAAGGTAGGTGCTGCTGAAGATTCCTTCTTCTTGTCTCCCAGTTTTCCATGCTGTTTTTTAGATTTCAAGTGTGCACTACTTACCATGCATCCCATAATCTGTGTTTGTAAATACAGTACATTTTATTCTAACAAAACTAGCTAGAGGCAAATGTAAGGCTGACATCAAATCCTAGATCAGGAAAACATGGCCTTTTCAAGAGGACTTCAATGCTTGCCTCTTCCTACTGAGAACGGTATGACTTGGTTTCTAAGACATCAGCCACAGGAGTCTTCTCTCCCCCCCCCCCCCCCCAGTTTCTTCCTACTGGTCTGAGCCTGGCTGAGGTGAGATGGACGAATAATATCTAAAGACCAAAAGAATCCAGTTGCCGATGAATAAACTTGGTTTATCTTCATTATTGGACAAATGATAAATTTGTGAGGAGTTATTATAGCATTAATCAACTTGATGGATTGGAAATATGACAGAACTGAAGCAGCGTGTAATATTAGTACCTATTATTCTACACATTATGCCTTCACCTATTGTTCACAAGGGTAGAGTCGTGCTATACATTAGAAAATGTTGTGTGCTCTTTTCCCCTCCCTTGATCAGACACATCACTTTATAGATTCCCTCCCCCCTTCTGATCCATACTAATTCCAGGTATTGCTCTCAAACCAAAGTTCAGAAAGACATGAATAATATTACTATATTTTATTTATGTGACATTGGGAATTACATTTTTCACTTGTTTAGATTTTACATCCCAGAGTTCAAGTTCAGTAACAAAAGCAACCTCTTCCTGGCAGAACACAATAAAGTTTTATTAAATTCTCTGAAATTTCTCCACCCTTTCCCAGCCGGTGTAAACAGATGGTCTTCGAATACTTCTGAAAGCACTGATCATTTCCATTTTTTTCTGGTTTTGGTAGCAAACAGTATTCTTTTGTATAACAAAGTAGATATTAGTAGCTTCCCCCCCCCCGCTTCCCCCATAACTGTAGCCACTTCCTTTTGGCGTTCCATATGATGACATCATGGAGTTGCATACATTCCAGGTTTTCCCCAGTTTTACCACTTCAGTTTCCCCAACCTGTTTTGGGTACAATATTTCCTGAATGATCAGACCCAAAGCAGATTTGACAGAAATGTGGATGGGAAGGTGTGGATTTCCCCGCTCACATCATTTCCCCTTGCACCCACCTTTCCCCCCCCCCCCCAAGCAGGCTTTTTGATGACTTTTTAAAATCAGTAGAAGAAAGATTGCTATAGTGTCCAAGCAGTGTAGCAATACTCCTACAACCATTTTTTAAAAAGGTGCTCCAGACATTGGAGGAGAGTGGGGTGGGCATGAGGGGGAAGCACCAAGGCTGCATGCCCTTACATTTGCAGTGGCAATGAGAACAAAATGTGGATGGGTGCCCTTGTGGAAGCACCCATGGTCTTTGGTAGCTTAAATGGTTCTCTGATGGCTGTAGACAGCTCCGAAGGTGTTTTTTAATGCTCGTATGTTCAGGACTTGGGGAGGTGGCACATAAATTTTCTGAATAAATAAAGCTACTTCTATTAATGATCCACTGTGGCTGTAGATAAAGATCAAGGGCCATGGGTACAAAGTCAAGATGTAATAATTGAGAATCTAAAGTTTATGTGCGATCTAAGAGGACATTTAAATTTTTTTAATGTGATATGCTGGGTTTTTTTTTTTAATGCTAACACTCGCAGAGGCAGAGCCGTCTGATTCTGTCATGGAGGGTGGTATGTATGTCTCTGTTATGTTGGGCTTTGGCTAGGATATGTCGTAGTGCTAAATTCAGCATGAAACCTCCACTGTTTTGGTTCAGCATTTTAGACATCCAAACATACTGTGTTTCTTCCATCTGCTCTCCCATGCCAAGGAATTAATCAAAAGATCACAAAATTATGCAGGAATAGTGGTTGGAGGAGTCAAGTTGAAACTGATTTTGTTTATTTATGTTAAGATTTCACTTCATTTATACCTTGCCTTTGTCCCTAGTGGGTACTCAAAGCAGCTTACATCATTCACCTCTCCTCCATTTTATCCTGTCAACACAACCCTGTGAGGTAGGTTATGCTGAGAGAGTGTGACTGGCCCAGGGTCACCCAGAGAACTTCTGTGGCAAAGTGGGGATTTGACCCTGGGTGTAGTGTAGTCGTTAGGAGTGCCGACTTTAATCTGGGAGAACCAGGTTTGATTCCCCACTCCTCCACATGCAGCTGCTGGATGACCTTGGGCAAGCCACAGTTCTCACAGAGTTGTTCTCTCAAGAGCAGTTCTCAAAGAGCTTTCTCTGCCCCACCTACCTCACAGGGTATCTGTTGTGGGGAGAGGAAAGCCATTCTGAGACTCTGAGTGAAGGGGGGGGTATAAATCCAATATTTTCTTCTTCTAGTCTGAAAACTCTAACCACTATACCACGCTGGCTCTGCGTCCTCTTCACTATCCAATAGATGCTGCAGATGCTTGTGCAACATTCAGCACAATACTTTTTATTGCTGTTGGTATCCTGCAGGCGTGAACTGTAGAATGCATTTTCCAGAAACAAAATACAGCCATCTGAAAGCTAAGAAGCTGTAAGTCCCCTACAGCAGATACATAACTGAGGATTTAGATTCCCTACGTTGACCAAGTAAACTAGTACACACTTATTTCACAGTAAAATGATTGGAAAGATTCAGAGTTTTCATCTTTCCAGAAATTCTTAATAAACTTTCAGTGATTTTTTTTCTTAGTCAATTATCTTATCTATGGTAATGCAAACTCTTACACAGTTCTGTTCGTGACATTAGCTATATTAATGTTGCCTTTCTTCCACCTTAAAGAATTAAGAGTACAGCTAGAATGTATTACTTCAGGGCTCAAGCTTTCATTTTAAAGTAATAAACATTGTAATGGAGGGGATAAAGGGTTTTGTTGTGACAGTTGGATATGATTAGTTTTTCCATGAGGTGTAGATGTGTGTGTATACATTTTAATTGTATACAAGCTTTACTGACCCATTCAGCTCCTTTAAAAAAAACATCAGTTTTTTCATTTAGGGAAAGGCATAATTACAGAGCTGGGAAGACTTTTTGTAGCTGTTCTGGTTCCAAGACCATGCAGAGAACAGTGTTTCTTAATCTTGTCAGGGCTAACTGGGCAGCCGCAGTGGAAACAGTAGCTGTGGTCATTGCATTGAGTAAATCATTTTAAATTGAGCAGTGTTTTAATGTTACTCATTGCTAGCTAATTTGTGTTCAGACCAGTTCAGTTTGCAGTCTCAGCATTAAGATCCACTGTGTCTTTTAACTGCAAATTGCAAATAGACTGTGGGTGGCTGTTTTAGGCTATTGGAATATCAGTATTGCTAATCACGTATTCAGGGCTATATCTTTATGCAGTGAGTGATGAATCAGATACAAATTCTCATAATGAAGGCCCTTTTCTACCTTTGATTCATCTCTTAATAAGTCTGTGTATATGATGTAGAAACGAAAGATTCCCCCCCCCCGGCATCCTACTGGTACTTGCTCGTGTGACCTTGGGTCAGTCATGGCTCTCTCAGAGCTGTTCTCTCAAGGGCAGTTCTCAAAAGAGCTCTCTCAGCCCCATCTACCTCACAGGGTGTCCGTTGTGGGGAGGGGAAGGGAAAGGGATTGTAAGCCGCTCTGAGACTCCTCTCCCTCCCCAATGGATAACAAGTATAAACCCAGAATGCAAAGATGGATTGAAGAGATAACAGAATTAATCTATAAATAAGCAGATTGGCTAGTAAGGCATGTTTCCTCATAGGTCCTTTACTATGCCTTCTTTCTCCTTCATCCCTACTCAACTTATTCCTTCCTCAGCTGCTGAGAATGTGAATGTGAGTGGAAACAGAGAGGTCTGTCAATGCTGAAAAGGGAATAAGAAACAGATAGTTAAAATCTCTATCTGTTACATGTAAAGCTGCACCTAAAGTGTGAGGCTTCTCCCTTTTCATTGCCACTTCAAAAACAGAATGGTTTGCACTGGCCATGGAGCATCCTCATGGGAGCTTTGTGCTCACTTTCCATGTCAGTTGCCATTTCCCCCATTGTACCACTCAAGAGCCTTTTTTTTTTAAAGGTAATTGCTATTGTGCTATAGTCTGTTGTGGTCTGTTGCTGTGCTCTATTAGTTTAGCCAAGAAAAATCAGAAAGCTACTGTGAGCTGGATATCCCGCAAAAAATGTACAAAAGGAGACTTCAATAAAGTAAACTGCATAGATAGTCATATAATCCCTCATAGGAAAATACAGAAGCCAACAAGATCCATAATAGGAAAATACAGTCGTTTATTATATGCATTTTCCTATTATGGATCTTGTTGGCTTCTGTATTTTCCTATGAGGGATTATATGATTATATATGCATTTCACTTTATTGAAGTCTCCTTTTGTATATTTTTTGTGGGATATTCAGCTCACAGTTGTTTTCTGATTTTTCTTGGCTATTTCCTACTGTGTGCTATACTGCTTGTTGTTGTGTGCTCTACTAGTTTGCCTAAATTCCCAGCTTTTATTTTCAAGCAAGTCTCTAGCCCTTTTCACAAGCTAATTGTGTCTTAAGTCAAGCCTTCTACCAGAGACAGCTGCAAGGAATCCTTGGCAGGAGCCCAGCCACCTGAATAACTTGGCAGAGTGTCTCAGGGGTCATATTTAGTTAGCTGCAGAACACACCATCAGGATGTTGGGCCACTCCAAGTAAATGCAAGCTGTGCTTTCTGTCTCCGTGCTGACTCAGGAAGCCTCCAGCAACTAGACTCTGGTTCCTTCTAAACTAGTTTGCCCTGGGCCACAAAGTGGGCTTTGGGTCTTTCAACGGTCTTTGTTTTCCAAGCAGACAGAGCCCACAGTTGCCTTTTCTACCCCAAAGCACAGCAGTAGCGACCACTTTTCCGCCCTCCTCAACCTCCCTTGGACAACTTCCTAGTGTTCTGTTGTTACAAAACCGTGTTTTCTCAATTTCAACATTAATAATGGAGCCGTAGGCCTGTCATTTCTGAAGAGGTCTTTGGCTCCCCTACCCACCAGTGTGAAGGTGGGAAGCACCCACACTTTACACCAAGTGGTCTCCAAAAACGATGGCACAAAACAATATTAACTGACATTATGCATTTCTGCTTGTGTTATTTGCAGAACAAAACAGCTTAAGCACAAGTATGCAAATTAGTTCTCATTGACATTGTCAAGTCCCTTTTTCCCATTTATTGGTAAACATTATTTGAGTACAATGCTAGGAGGCCAAAGGCCTCATATGCCACATGTGCTTCTGCACCCATTGGACCTGGTAAGTGTCACCTGGGTTGTTGCAGAGCTGAGGAAACAGGTTTGTCCTCTCTGGTTCTTAAGCTTAGTGCAGATTTTTACACCTCTCTGGGCTTTGTCCTGAAGACCTAGAGTCGAAGCTTTTAATATTATTTTGACAGAGGTGGAGCCATCCACTAGTGGTTATATCAGAAGGCAAAATGCATTCCATATTCCCAGAGTTTAGCTAGCTGATTTTTGTTATGTGTTCAGCCAAACTGGCTTAGAAACATTAAAAGCTGATAGAGCAGATTTTTCACTTGTCTGGTGGCTTAGTAACCCTATTAACGAAATACTCTATCTGGTTCCGAGATCTCGCTTAACTCAGGTATTTGAAGTATTGTGTGAGTTTATTCTGTGTTCATTAACAGCAGCCATAATAAATTATGCTGAACACAGGGGAAAATATATAGACATCTCCAGTTTTGTTCATTTGATATTGTAGCAACTGGGGGATAGTTACTATGCATATAATTGCCAAGTTACTGGAATGCAGGCACCGGAGCAAACTGGTTTACACACACACACACACACACACACACACACACACACACACACACGGTTCTAAACAGGATTCAAATTGAGGCTTAAATGATCAGTTCGTGAGGGGGAAAGGTAGAATCCAGTTTGTCTTGGTGCCTGCCTTCAGACACCATAGTTAACTGAAATGATTCAAGGCCTCTCAAACCTGGAAGCCTGCATCTGTACTTCATGATGTGAAGGGAGAGAAAGGGAACCAGGTGATCATGCAAGCACATTAACAAGCTGTGTTCATTTCTGATGCGCACAAACTGTGGTTTATTGTGGTGCCTGAATGCAACCTGTGTTGGATATTGAATTTTTACTCAATTTCTTTTTTAGAAAAAGCATTTAAAGCTGCTTCACACCATGGATCGGGGATATTTTTTGCCAGTTATGCTGTCTCCTGCGTGGTAAAAAAACAACTCCTCTTAGCAGGATCCTCCTTATCTGGTGTGGAGGAAAGGCCCTACTTTGCATGCTGCTGGAGTCTGAGGGGAGGGTGGATGGCTAAAAATGGAGGGCCTTCTCAATCATAATGCCTTGGCTGAGGAAATCTTTCCTCACAGCAGCTCACCTGGCACCAAGGTGGTTCAACTTTTGTTGTCAAGTGAAGATATATTTTGTTTACCAAGCCTTTAGTTATAATAATGAAATGCCATCAAGTAGGACAGAGTAATGGTGACCCCCTCATGAGGTCTTCAAGGCAAGAGATGAGCAGAGGTGGTTTGCCACTGCCTTCATCTAAGCCTTTATTAGGCCTTTATGTAGGGTTTTTTTGGCAGGGGAATTCTTTGGTGATTTAGTGGTCGTTTTAGACTATTTTAGTGGCTTAAAAATAACACTGGGTTTTATGTTTACATTCATGTTTTTCTGATATTTTCTGTTGTAAACTGCCTCAGAGAAATACAGTGAGCGGTGATCTATGAACGTGTTAAATTAATAAATAAATAAAGCAGACAGGATAGAGAATAATGCATTGTTGTATGTGTTTATAAAGCAAAATAAAGAAATCTGCGATAACGGATAACAGGCTGATAACCATTTGACAGGTGTGAGACCTGATATGCATTTATATCAGAGCTGCGCTGTGGTAATAATCTTGGTTGGGGTTAGGAAGGGGCTGCATCTTGTTTCCTCATCTGTCTGTGTGTTTTTTGGCATGAGGAGAGAAACGGGTGATTTGTGAGAGAGTTTATGAAGTCCAGAGGAGGGAGGGGGAGAGAGCACTTTATAGATCCAAGCGGATAGAATTCTGCTGCGAAACAATGACTAATGCTCATTTTGGCTGCTTCTTGATATTCTGAATTAATCAGTTTTGTTTTGTTTCCTTTCTCTTCTGCAGCCGCAGAACCCTGGCCTGAAAATGCTGCATTGTATCAGCCACTGAAAGGTGAGGACTTAATTTTTTCTGCCATTAACAGTGGCTTCGCTATATATACAACACTGTAATTAACTGGAGATTGGTGGGTGCGGAGGGTGGGCTGGGGAAAATCTTGTTAAAAAGAGAATCCTTTGTGGTGTTTGTCTGGTCAGAGGTCTTCCCCCATCTCTCTCTCTCTCTCTCTCTCTCTCTCTTTTTACTAAACTTGTATCTGCCAATATAAACCAGCTATTCATGGCCTATAAGGTCCTTGGTTTATTATTGACTCATTATATCGGCTGCTGTAGGCAGTGTAAAATGATGTGGTTTGCAGGGCCAGTTGGCAGATTTACTGCGCCAATAGCTGAGGCAGCAGATTTTTGAAGTCTCGTGGTAAAGTGGGCTCTCGGTGAAAAAAAAGGAACTGTTAGAATGTATAGGCTAGGATGGTTCAGGCTCCCTTTAGCAGCTCTTCATATATCATCAGATCACATTATGGCCCCCATTTGGGGCTCAGCAGCCTGCTACAGTTGTCAGAGGACTGCAAAGTAATGAAGACTAATAGGTAGCAGCCCTAGTCTTCTAAGCATGGAATTTTTATTGCTGCGTTCTTGTCATCTTTCTTTTGTGTGGCAGACCTAAGACACAGTGTGCAATATTAACTGCAAGCTGGGGTTTTCTCTTTTTTATAGGTTTCAGAATGCTTTTACTTTTTAGCAAGAGGAATTATGAAGTTGCTGTTTTTATTTCTATTATGAAATGAATAATGACCCCTTTTTTCCTTAAAGGGGCTGAGAATTTTAAAAAAAGAGAGAAGGAATTTTTAAATTGTTAGCCTGATACAATTAACGGTAGGACCAATCTAGAAAAAAATATATTTCTGGGTCTTTGTTGCATGCAGACCGCAGGCTTTTAAACATTGCATTAATGTAATGAGGCATGTGATTTGTGTTAAGAGTAGTTTTTCTCCTTATGTTTGTATACCATTTATTTTTGTGCCCCTCTTGAGCAGTAATTATCTGTTGGGAAAGAGCTGCTGCTTCTCGTAACTGTGTCTTGAAACATTTTTCTTTTTCTTTCTTTCTTTCTTTTTTTTACAGAGGAGCAGATTTTACTTTCTGACAATGCAGCCTGTCTTGCTGTTCAGGTAAAATTTTGTATTTTTTGTGCTTGGCAGATGTTGACTCATGCCCCAGAAGATCTGAGGCCCTGTCCACTTATGCATATCCTATTGAAATAAATAGTGCTTTATTCCTTATGTGCCCCCAGAAGCTCAGTTGGGGAAGTTGTACTGGCAGTGCTCTTGTTGAGTGGAATCTAGTGATTTAATAAAATAAAGTATTTCTTAGAATTTGTTTTCAGCTTAGGCTTTACCTCTGACTACGTAGGGTTTGTTGTTGTTGTTCAGTTGCACAGTTGAGTCCGACTCTTCGTGACCCCATGGACCACATCACACCAGGCCCTCCTGTCTTCCGTCATGCTCCGTAGTTTGCTTAATTTCATGTTCGTTGCCTCGATAACTGTCTAACCATCTCATCCTTTGCCATCCCCTTCTTCTTTGACCTTCAGTCTTTCCCAGCATCAGGGTCTTCTCCAGTGAGTGCTCCCTTCTCATTTGGTGGCCAAAGTATTTGAGCTTCAGCTTCAGTATCTGGCCTTCCAGGGAACAGTCAGGGTTGATTTCTTTTAGGATTGACTGATTTGATCTCCTTGCAGTCCAGGGGACTCTCAAGAGTCTTCTCCAGCACCATAATTCAAAAGAATCTATTCTTCAGCGCTCGGCCTTCCTTATAGTCCAACTCTCGCAGCCATACAGTACTACTGGGAATACCATCGATTTGACCATACAGACTTTTGTCACCTACAATATACTTCTTTAAAGAGGACTAGAAGGGGATGAGGTAGGGCGGTGGCAATCTTGTGTCTAACACAGTACGAGTTCTATTTTTAATCCAGAATCATGTAAGCTCAGTAGAACACACATACATGTGTTTCTCATTCATTTTGATGATTGGGAGGGCTGGTAAACTTTGCCTGTGAGGATGATTGTGTATGTGGACCTGTCCTGCCTACCCATGTGAATGGAATAGTCCTTGCATCCATTGGAATACTTTGTGCATAGTAAAGCTACATTTTTTTTGTATTTTTTTAATATGTGCATGTGTGTGAGTTTGTGTGCACCTAGAAGTAATGGCGACCTCTGGTGATTGACTGTGTGTGTACCTGGAAGTCATGGTGACCTCTGTTGACTGACCCCCTACTGGGGGCCTGGAGGATATTCAGAGAGGTGGCTGAGTAAAGCCTGTCCCCGTCTCCTGGCTCTGGTATTTCAAGGAGGTCTTCTGTCCAAGTACTTGCCAGAGTCGACCCTGCTTAGCTTCCGGGATCTGATGAGATCGGGCTTGCCTGGGCTATCCAGGTCAGGGTCATAGTAAAGTTACGTTGATGGACAAGCTGCGTCCATATGGAAGTTTTTGTCCATCTTGGCTTTCCAAACTGCAGCATTTTTTTGAACATCTGCACATCATCATCCTCCAGTTGCCAGTTTTCAGGCTCCCACATTCTCAGTATGTTCTTTCTCGAATTTGGTTTGTTATGACTTTCCAGAAAGAATGAAATCCATGCCTGCCACCAAGCCATCTGGACAGGAAGATGTGTGTTCTGTCAGGCACCTTTCCCCTTATGCCTCCACAATGAAAAGGTTTAGAGATTTACTGATTAAAAGTAAAATCCTTGTGTAATGTAATAGGGGGAAGAATGAAAGGAAAATTGTGGGTGATGGATGAAAGTGTACACACAGCTCTTACATGGATTTTCTGTTGCCATTCATTTGCTTGTTCATTTGCAGCAGCAATGATAGGGAGATGGAAGATCCTGCCATGTCAAAGCAGCAAGACAATAATTAGGCAAGAAATTGCCTCTGTCTGCAATTGGTTACTGAGCAGTGTACAGCTAACACATCGCAAATGGGGTGGGGGTTCCCATCTGATGTGCTGCTGCAGTCACCACATAAATAATATTTATACTACGTATATGTATACTGATTTATACTAGCCTCTGGTAGTTAATAGAGAAGAGCTCACTGTCTTTGATGCTCTTTTCACAATAACTAAAAGTTGATTAGAAAACATGTTTCATCCATAAACCTGCATTGAAACTGAGAGAAAATCTTGTTTATCATTGTCTTTAAATTCAAGCTAGCTTCATTAAGAGATTTTGAGGAGGCAACCTTGAATGTAGTGTTGTGTTTCTTGATGTTTGGGTGAAGCGTATTATTATTATTGCCAAAGGTTGTTATGTCTGGTATTTTAAATTGGTCACCAATCATATATTTGTATTTTATAACATTTGTACTCTTTGAAGATGGCAGAAGTGCTCCCCTCCCCCTCAGTTTGGTGTAGTGGTTAGGTACGTGGACTCTAATCTGAGCGAACCATGTTTGATTCCCCACTCCTCCACTCAGAGTTGCTGGATGACCTTGGGCAAGCCATAGTTCTGTCAGAGCTGTCCTTGAAAGAGCAGTTCTCTCAGAGCTCTTTCAGTCCCACCTATCTCACAGGGCATCTGTTGTGGGGAAGGGAAGGGAAAGGAGTTTGTGAGCTGCTCTGAGACTCTTGAGTGAAGGGCAGGGTATAAATCCAATCTCCTCCTCCTGAGAAATGGGTTAGGCTGAGCGAGTATGACTAACTCAAGGCCACCCAGTGAGCTTCCAGGGCAGAGTGAATATTATTTTGAACCCAAGTCTCCCTGGTCCTAATTCAACAGTTTAACTACTGCATCATACTGGCTGTGTATTTCATTGTGCCAATCTTGGTTAACTGTTTCCCAAGTTAACATGTTGAGAGGAGGAGAGGAGACGGATGGAGTGTAATGGCAGGATCTCAATTACTCTCAGCATTCCATAGTTACGGATACATCTGCCCATCAGTCTCCAATTTTGAGACATTTCTTTCTTTCACTAAGTTTTTCCCTGGAATAAAATCTAAACAAATGGTAACCATGTAAACTAAGCTTGTTATCCCTGACTGGTCGTTGAATCTGTTAAACATCTTCATTATGCTGTGTGCTAATTTACTGCGCACCCCCTACTTTTCTGTAAACATTGGTAACTTCCATTTCATTGTATCTGAAAGAAGTCTGTGTGCACATGAAAGCTTATACTTTGAATAAAACTTTGTTGGTCTTAAAGGTTTCACTGGATTTGAACTTTGTTCTGTTTTCCACGCTATTTAATCAGATCAAAGACTACTTTCAGTATATGATAGCTTATGGCCACAAAAATAAAACAATCTGTTGACCACACCATGTTCTGTTCCACCATGTGAACGTTAAAGGTACACTTGTTAGATAGTTGATACATTTAAAGTTTTAATCTGCATTAAAAATAGTTTTTTGGTGGGTTTTGTGTGATCTAGGCCATCTGGGCAATCTTCTGAGATATTTTGATTTGTTAAATTGAAGTATAGGTTTTTCTCATTGGCATGTGGTGGTTGTTACGAGAGATTTCTTTCTGTCAGACTATATGTTTTACTTACCCATCTCACTTAAAACAGATGGCATGGAACTGACAGTCAGGCCTCTGGGTTTGTAGATTGCTGACACTGTTCAGGTTACAAGTGAAATGCACACAAACACACACCAGTCTTCCAAATGTTGATTCTCTGACCAATCTTTTTAGTATGTTAAGGAAACAGTGTGTATCAAACATTGATAGGCTGAGTGGCAAAATGGAAAAATAACAGGAATGGGGTTTTTAGATATTTGTGGGGCAAACTCACAAGGCATTGGGGAAATCTTGATTTTATAGCCAATCTTTTTTCCTAATTATCCCCCTAAACCCAAGAGATTCCTAGAGCTGTACATGTACATAGAAACAATAGTAGAAGTCAGTGTGCAGGCATGAGGAGAGGAAACTCATCCGGCGGCAGTACAGGGGCAGTCGGAGTGGAAAGTACCCAGTGCTGGTATGATTAACAGCAAACAAAGTGAGCCTTCTGCTCCACCAACCCCTGGAACTGGGGCTGGCATTGGATCAGGGTTTTAGATCCTGGTAAGCTGGAAGGTCGGTAGTTCAGCAGTTTGAGACCCGAGTGCCGCATGACGGAGTGAGCTCCCGTCTCTGGCTCCAGCAGTTCGAAAGCAAGACATTGCAAGTAGATAAATAGGTACCACTTTGGTGGGAAGGTAACAGTGTTTCGTGCGCCTTGGTGTTTAGTCACGCCGGCCACATGATCACAGAAACGTCTTCGGACAGCGCTGGATCTTTGGCTTGGAAATGGAGATGAGCACCACAACCCTAGAGTCGGATTTGACTGGCTTTCAAGCAAGGGAAACCTTTACCTTTACCTTTAAGCTTGGGTGCTGTTTAAAATCTCTGCTGACTGAAGGAATTTCCATTAACAAAGTATACTTTCCTCCCCACGCTTCTCTTGCCGTAGCCCAAATTCTGCTCTTGGGGAACATGAGACCCCCATGAATAGCATGAAGGGGGTGGTTAGAAGTCTGCAGTGGGTGGGGGGAATAGGCGGCCCCTTTCACAGTCAGAAATTATCTACTGGATCCAGCCCATGTACGGGAAATCTGAGGACTTGTATAGAAAGAAACCTAGTGGCAGGTAAATTTTGGGCCAGGTTTTAGATGGAGATTTAGATGCTGGGATAATACTGCTCAGAGCATAGAATGGAAAGATACATAGCACAAAAAGACCCTCTGTACAGCTTCGTGGTACACCTTTGGAGCTACACAAATTATAGCAAGGTAGGGAAGAGAAAGGGTTATGGAAGCTAATTGGACAAAGGAGCAAAAACTCAGGGGCAAAATTTGATCAGAAGACACAGTTTAACATTTATCTAATTCTATAGTGAACTCACAAGCTCACATCGGTTACAAAAATGGCTTTTGTAAAACTGGAAAAAGGAAAAGAATGGAAGTGAATCTAGGGAATAATGCTAAGAGTCAGTATTAAGCAGATTCTTTGAGGTACAGAACCTAAATGGGAAAATAGGAGTCTTGAAGGCTAAAAACAATTTTATTCCAGAGATAAACTTTCCAGGAACAGAAGAACCCACCATTTCTAAGCCCCAAAAGCTTATGCTGGAATACAGTTTTGTTAGTCTTTTAGGTGCCATAGGACTCCAGCATGTTTTTACTGCCACACAGCTATCCCTCTCTAGAATTAGGACTTGAATTTTATCAGAATTATCCAAGTGGTGTTTCCTCTCTCTCTCTTTCAGCCAAAAGTAAGATTAAGATCAAAAATTAAACTATTGCCTAACGGGTCATTTCCTGCAGGAGTGCACCGGAGCAGAGCTCCGGCAGTAAAGAGCCCAGGGGCGGGCACATGCCACAAGGCCCACCCCCTGCTCCCAGCAGCCACGAGGAGCATGAGGATCTCTGCGTTCCCCCCCCCCATAGCAAGCAATCCAAAACAGTCCAGTGGAGCCTGAGCAGTGGGTGTTGCCTTCTGACACACTTCCGGTGATGTCAGGGGTGTGTGGCATATGCAAATAAGTTATGCTAATGAGCTCTTGCACCTCTTTTTCTTCGAAATGACCCCTGCTTATACAACAGAACTGTAAGATCCAACACTGTGAAAGATACCCAGTTTAGCAGAAGAGATCAAAATGGAAAAAGTACTGTGAAGGAGAATACAAAGCTGATGACACAAGGTATAAACATGCAAGTGTTTAATAATCAGAGCCAGTTTAGTGGACATATAGAGAGCTATCCTAAACCAGTCTACTCGGAAGTAAGTCCCAGGAATTGTAGTGATCGGAGTGTTGGATTAGGATCTGGGATACCCAGCTCTGAATTGCCACTCATGCCATGGAAGCTTGCTGGGTGATCTTGGGCCAGTCACGTACTCTCAGCCTAACCTATTTCACAGGATTGTGGTGAGGATAAAATGGGAAAAGGGAGAATGGTGTAAGCTACTTTGGGTCCCCCACTGGGGAGAGAAGTGGGGTATGAAAAGTAAACAAATTTGAATCTGAAACAGACTCATTAGAAAATATGAAAGACAAATTGGTGTATAATAAGTTGAGTAATGAGGATGCTTTTTAAAATTTTTTGAGGAACTAACCCCCCCCAATGAGAAACAGTATAATCCTAAAAATGCTCAAAGAAACTGTTGTTGTGTAAAAATAGAGTCCATTAACTTTTGTTGTTATGCTTTGAATTAAGAAGACATTGTAAATAAAAAGAAATCAAAAGGCTAAATAAAACAGTAGAGACAAAACAATTAAGAAAAACATTAGAATAAATGTATTAGATCAGAAGTATGTAATTTTTAAAAGTTAAATAATATGGAAGAATGAAGAAAAGATGGAAATAAATGTATTTAGAGAAAAATAACCTTTTGCCATAGTCGAAAGGTTACATACAGATCATATATTAACTTTTTGAAAAAGATTTTCAACTTTTAAGGGTATAGTGAGAAGAACGTGAATTTTAGGATCATGCATACAGATGCTTATGCACAACTATATGGATAATATTTATCCATAACATTGTCATAGGATTCTACTTGTAATTAATAATCTTGATGCTGTGTGTGAGGATAACACTACACTATTTTGGTAGGTGAATGCTACACCTGTGTATTTTATGATAAAACAGAGTTTTAGTAATCCATGGATAGGTAAGAGGTAGTAAACATTCTTATACTTTTAAAATCTTTATCTCTTACATCTTACAATATTAATGTCTGTTTTGATTACAAACATCTTTAATAATAGTCACAATAGTAACAATTTGTAGGGAAGTTTCTTCCAAAGCAACATTTTGTTTGATTGTTTCAATTCTGTTGTTGTGCTCATGTCACTTTGATGATAAATTAACCCTAATATATTAAAAATCTTATTTTTCTTCAATATTCTTTGGTCTGACAGCTGATAGTAGCCAGGGCTATAAAAATGACTTCGACAGATATCTGATTTTAAACTTTATGGAACAATTTTCTTTGATGTAAGGGAATATATCAGTTTATAGGAATCTGTAATAAGGAATATATGTATTTTATTTACAGATTTGTGAGTATTTTGTAAACAGTGTATTGCTCTGGTGTGTAAAGTCAGTTTACTAGTTATTTCTATCCGTCACCTAATAAAATAGCAGTTCTGTCATCCTTCTGATGAAGATAATTTTGGGCTCCATGGTGTTGCTCTAATTGTTGTCTCTTTCCTTATTATAGAGGTGGTCAGATAATATAAAGATCCCTTGAGTATGTAGGGCTTTAATTCCTTTGTATATTTTACACAATGGGGTTCTCTTGTGCTCTCTTTGTTAAAGGATGTGATGTGATTATTTCTTGAAACTGTGTATGCTTCCCATTGGCTTGTTACAGATGTAATATAATGCTATGATCCTCCCAATATGGCCCACGATGCCACCAGTGCAGTCTTAGGAGCCCTTTCCTGAGAGTAAGCCCCACTGAGTAGATTTCAGTAGGCTTCTGAGTAGTCCTGCTCTCCCGGTCTTTGTTCATGCATCATGTGATTAACATATAAGCTTCAGATCCTGGAATATTGGTCCATAACCATCCCTATTTAGTGGAATGGTCTGGATCCTATTACAATACTTAGTTGAATTGAATCGTGGTTTCACATGATGTCTGAACTGAACCTATATAGTAGGCCTAAGATAAAGGTTTCCATTGTTTGAAAGCGAGTTGAATCCAACTCTAGGGTGCGGTGCTCATCTCCGTTTCCAAGCCGAAGAGCCAGCACTGTCCAAAGACGTTTCCATGGTCACGTGGCCAGCGTGACTAGACGCTGAGGCACGCAGAACGCTGTTACCTTCCCACCGAAGCGGTACCTATTTATCTATTTGCAATTTCTTGCTTTCGAACTGCTAGGTTGGCAGGAGCTGGGACCAGAGACGGGAGTTCACTCTGTCATGCGGTACTTGGGTCTCGAACTGCTGAACTACCGACCATCTGGTCTACTGTTCAGCATCTTAACCACTTGAGCCACTGCAGCCCATGTGTCACGGCAGGACCAGGGGGCGTGACGCAAGCAAGCAAAAGTCCAGAAGCAGTCCGAGGTCAAGCCGAGCAAATCAGGCAGCAAGTTTCAAACAGGTTTAAATCACAGTCCAAAAGCAGGGTCAGAAATACCAGAGTTTCAAGTCCATAAATCACAACGATACCAGAGGAGTCAGAGATGAACGCAGGGTCAACGAAGCCGAGGGTCAAAAGCCGAGGATCAAGCCGATAAGAATTCCACAAGGTCTGGAGCAGAGATGCAAGGATTCAGGTCCTGACAAACGACGTTTGCCAGCACAAATGACTGCCGGCAACAGACTTGCAGATATACAGTGCTAGCTAATCAACTCATTAGCTAGCCGGGAGCGAGGTCAGGATCCTGTCAATATTCAGGGCTAAGAGATCTTCTGGCACGCATGCGTGCATTCTGTCTTCACTCTCTCAGCTGCTGTCTCTGTACATTCCGGAGCCTGGTTACAGGTGGTGGTGAGTCTGATGACGAATTACTGGGATGCAGCAGAGACTGATCCCTTGCAGGTGTTCCCTGGGAGGCTCTATCCTCCTCACCACTTAGATAGCTTTCAGCTACAGGATGCCTCTCTGCTGCAGTATTGTCCTCAGGAGCCTGTAAGTCCACAGGCTCCTGGCTGGCAGGTGCCTCCTCAGGGGCATCAGCAAGGGCAGGCATGACATCAGCAGGGGCAGGCATGACACCATGTAGGTCTAAAGATGTATACAATTAAACCATAGCATTCCCATCCTGAAAAGCTATATAGCTATATATTTAGGTCTTGTAAACCTGGTTGCTTGCTTCACCCTGCCAGTCTTCATTCCCAAACAAAACAGTTTACAATGTCACCCATCACTCTACTCTTATTATTTGCTCTTCACAGTCAAATGTTAAGCTGTAAGTTGTTTAGGACAGTTATTTTGCTTAGACAAATAAACAAATACATGGATCGTGCTCTCAATAATATTGATACCCTTTATTACAGTTCTGAAATTTCATGGTCCTTTGGTCGCAACACATAGTCCATGCCATTAATGCTCTGTGCAACATTTGTCTGGGTAGCTTATATGTGGTTTCTTCCCCTTGTGGGTTCCTGACCAGCTTGTTCATTAGTTCATTTTATTTTATTTAAAAGATTTATGTCCTGCCTTTCAGCCCTATCAGGGTCACCAAGGCAGCCAACAACTAAAAACAGAGCAGTGTAAAAGCCCATCATAAAAAGAGTTAAAAACCAGAACTAAAATATACGTAAACAAAGAAGTATCAATTAAAAACATAGGGCAGGGAAGATGGCTTATTGAGGGAATGCCATATGAAAACCTTCACCTGCTGGCAGAAGTCAGTGGCAGAAAGGGGCAGATGAATGTCCGTGGGGAGAAGAGTTCCATGGTGCCACGACTGAGAAGTCCCTCTTTTAGGTTGCCACCCACCTAACCTCAGAAGGTGGGGGCACTTGAAGCAGGGCCTCATAAGACGGTCATAGTGGTGGGTTAGGTTTGTATGAGAGTAGGCAGTCTTTAAATTATGATGGCTACGCCTTTATCTGGTTATGTTCTCTGTCCTCACAGTGCCAAATGTACTTTTTTCTTTGCAAGCTTGAAAGTGGACGGGACTGAACTGGCTACCAACCTTTATTGGCGTTCTTCTAATCAAGGCTGTTCTCTGATCTGATTGAGGGGTTTGCTGAAGGATTCCTTTTTCTCCTTCCCTCCTTGGATTTGTATCCTGGAAGGCCAATACAATACAACAACCTTTATTGGCATTATGCACTAAGAAGTATACAAGATATAAGGAGTACTCAGTACAGTTAACACATAACTCGCTTTTTAGAAGCCAGATACGGAAAAGTCGCCACCATTTCAATAGTTACAGCATTTCTTTTAGGAAAGAAGTAAAAAGGACTTATAATTATCAGATTGGCCTATTAAATCCATTAACAACCAATCTAAATACTCTGGTTTCTCTTCAGATCGCACAATCCTGGAAGGCAAAAATATGAGGTGGGAACTGAACTCTTTTCTGTCCTTTCAGAAACTTGTAATTGGCTGGTTTTGTTATTGGCTGAAAAGGGTTCAGTTTCATCTCTTTGTGTGCCTCCTTGTTTCAGCCCACTGACCCTCGTGGCTGGCCCTCCACCCCAGGGGTTCTTAACCTGTGGTCCAAGATCCCAGGGAGTCCATGGTTGGCCTTCAGGGGATCCATGAACCAGGAACCAAAGAAAAAGTCTTTGTAAAAAACCCCAACAACTTTACATCAAATTATGTCATTAAGGTGTTCTTATTCAAGCTTTGAGCAGACCCTGCAATTTAAGGAATGATCATTCTGGGAGTCGAGAAGAGCTGCAGTGAAAGGAGAGAAATGTGGGGGAACCTTTGGTAAGAGACTGCCAAGTAGATTGGGAGTGAAGGCCATGAAATGGCTGTGTATGTCTGTAAGCTGTTGTGTGTGAGCTGCAGCCAATGACCCCTTCCTGCGTGTGGTGGAAGAGGCTGTTACAGATACAACTGTGTGATTGTGCATATACACGGGGTGTGCTCTCCATAATGTTCCAAAGTCCCTTGAGAGAGCAGAGCTTGGAGAGAGTCTCTCTGAGCAGTTCCCTCTTTTTCTGTGCTTGGGTTGAGAGCTATAAGTGCTGAAAGTGCTTCTACTCTGCTGAGTATTTCTTCTTCTTCTGGCGATATCCCCAGTAGACCAGCAGAAAGCCTCTTCCCAGTGCTTTTCAAGTACTAACTCTACAATGGCTCTGTGTTCGGTGTTTGTACGTGTGAATATTAAATGCAATATTTTTTTTATAATCATAGCATGTCTAAACCTGAGCCACTGAAGCTTCAGTTGTTCAATATCCATTAATATTGATGATTAGAGCTGATGGGCTTTGCTTTGGCCCATGCAATTAAACCTATTAAAATGCTCTTCCAAACTTACTGCCACGTAGCAAGCAAATTTAGAAAATCATACTGTTCAGCATACAGGCTATTACTGCCTCTTAAAAATTGGTTTTGGGTTGTTGTTTTTTAATTGGTCATCAAAGAACTAGTTCCTCAGATTCTCAGCATGATCTTGAAAGTGCGTGAAATGCTTTGCCCAGAAACAAAGTTTGCTGTTCTTCTGTGCTATATTTGGGAAATACGAACGTGTGACAATAAAGCCATACAATGACAGTGTTTCCCTAATGAGTAATGAAGAGAGCACTCCTAATCAGGTCTCCTCAGAAGTAAGCTTCATGTCATTCAGCAGAGGTTACTCCCCAGCCTTTAGGATTGCAGCATAACTCACCGTGACAGTGATTTGTTCATTCAGTAACTGTCATGCTACAATATGCTGTTGGAATCCGCGATCCTTTGATTTTTGTAATGTAAATTTTTGACATGGGCAAAAACGTTCTTTCAAGAAGAGTAAATTCGAGTAAAAGGGTAGTTCAGCAGTGAATATTCTATTTTAGAAATACATTGATTGAAATTGCTGTGCTTTCCATGATGTATGCTGTTTTCAGTTAAAATATTGTACAATTGTAATGTTCATTAATTTCTTATTGCAATTCATTGATTTTGTATTGCAAAAAGAAAACATCTTATTCTCTCTCTCTTTTCGGGTATTTGTTTTGGTGTGTGTGCCTGTGTGTGTGTGTGTACGTATGTATGTACTTGCGAGCCTGGAAGTCATGGGGATTTCTAGCAACCCCTAGTGGGGCTACGATGTTTCGGAGAGGGGGCTTTGATATTACCTGCCTCTGTGTCGCGGCCCTGGTATTCCTTGGAGGTCACTCTTCCAAGTGCTTGCCAGGGTCAGCCCTACTTAGCTTTCAAGGTCTGACAAGATCAGGCTTGCCTGGGCTATCCAGGTCAGGGTCTTATTCTCTCTTTTTAATGTTGGAATTGCTCATAATTTTACTTTTGCTGTCATTAATATAGAAATACTGCAGATATGTTCATCTGTAGACCTCTGTATCACCCAACACAGTGAAGACAATACAACAAAAGAATGTTAACAGCGTTCTTTTTAACCTTCTGCACATTTGAGATAGGTTACGATCCCAAAAGGATTTTTAAAATATGTAACACTTCCTCCCCCTTAACCCACATCACTTCTTGCACCATGAATTCTGCTACAACGGGGTTTCCCAATGACCTTTCCTGGGGCCTGCCAAGTATTTTTAGAAAGTGGGCGGAGCCGGGTGGGTCTTTTGCTCAGAAAGGCTTCTGGTTGGCCATGGAAATTTCATTGGCTGTGCAGATTTTTAAAAATGTTGCTTCAGCAGCAGCTGCCATCACAGCATGAAGATCTTCATGGTGTGACTGAAGGTAAGCTGCAGCAGCAATTGTATAGCTGGCTTCACCTCCTGCAGCCGTCATTTTTTGACAGCCGCTTTGTGGCTATGCTCACCACACTTTGTCAGAATTCCAAAGGGGCCCACAAGCTCAAAAAGGTTGGGAAATCCCTATGCCACAACAAGGAGATTGATTTGTTCTGTGGTATTTGAAACCCACTTCCTGTACATATGTGTGTGTGTTAAATTTGAATGTTCCTGTCCCCATGCACTTTAATTAGGGGTGTTTGCTCGTTTCCTGTTTAGTACAAAATCTTCAGTATCCAAAGTATTGGAGTTTAAATGACCCCAGCATAGTGGAAATGCTACCAACACAATGGCTGCTTATACAGATACATAGCTTAGAAAATGAGTTATTAATCATTGCCAGTCCCTACGTTTTGTCCTCCCACTGAATGTACTGGACTCACTACTTTGGTGGACAGACCCTATGAATTTCCTGATGGGAGCACCGTTCCACCCACCCACTTCGACGCTGATGTTGACAACAGATGCATCCCAGTGGGAATGGGGTGCACATCTCAAGGGACTTTGTGTCAGGGCACGATGGGAACCCCATGTAGCCCACCCTCACATCAATTTCCTAGAGTTACTGGCTGTGCAGTACGCACTCAGATCTTTCCGCCATCTAGTGGCCCATCAGGTGGTTACTGTCCTCATCAACAACACCATGGCCCTGTGTTATATCAACAGGCAGGGAGGCACGATATCCAGGGGACTGTGTCGACTGGCCCTGGAAATATGGGACGAATGTCAGTCGTGGAACACGTTCCTGATAGCTGCCCATCTTCCGGTGACTCTGAATGTACAGGTGGAATTCCTGAGCAGAGGAGGTGCATTGGGGCATGAGTGGGAACTCAACTGGAGTTACCTTCAACCGATTTTTCATCTCTGGGGCAGCCCAGAGGTGGACGTGTTCACAACGCACCAGAACAGGAAATGCCGTCTGTTCTGCTCCAGAGCAGGGACCAATCCACTATCCTTAGGCGACAGCCTTCTCGTCCCATGGTCACGCATGTACGTGTTCCTTTTTCCTCCGATTCCTCTAATCTCCAGAGTACTCTTCAAAATAATGCGGGAGAGACCACGTCTCCTTGTTACTCCCTGGTGGCCCTGGCAGCACTGGTTCCCTACTCTGCTTCATGTATCCAAGGGCTCCTTCATCCACTTTTCCCCAGCTTTGGATCTTCTCCTTGCAGGGAAGGGACAGATACTGCATCACGCCGTGCAGCGTCTCAAACTCACAACCTGGAGGATCCTCTTCTAAAGTTTAGAGACAGGATAGAACATGTCCTACTGAAATGTCGTAAACCGTCCACACGAGTTTCTTACGCCGGGAAGCAGAAGAAATTCTTATCTTACCTTAAATTGTCGGGATTACCTCCACCTCCATCGGACCAGATGGCGGTCTTTGGTTTTTTGTTATCCCGTTTGGACCTGGGCCTTATCTGTGCCTCGTTGAAAGTGTACTTAGCTGCCATTTCGGCTAATCACCCACCAATTGATGGTCATTCCATCTTCTCCCACCCACAGACCAAAAAGTTCCTGAAGGGCTTGACCCACCTTTTTCCTCCATCACACGGCCCCACACCAGCCTGGGACCTACCCCTGGTACTCACAAGACTGTTGGACAGATCTTTTGAGCCAATGGCTACTTGTAGTCTGCAGCTTTTGTCCAGGAAGACAGCCTTTTTGGTCGCTGTCACCTCCACCAGGAGAATGAGCGAGCTGTCAGCACTTCGCTGTGACCCTCCATACCTGAGTTTCTGTCATAGTGGGGTCATGTTGGCTCCAGATGTTTCTTTTTTTACCAAAGGTGGTTTCAGAGTTTCATCTCCAAGCAGACACTGTCCTCCTGGTTCTTCCCGTCCCCTACAAACGACAAAGAACGCCGGCTCCATTTGTTAGACGTCAAAAGGGCTTTGCTCTTTTATCTGAATCGGACATGGCCTTTTAGAAAATCACCGGCCCTGTTTGTCTCTTATGCTTTACCTGCCCAAGGGAAGAAACTGTCGTCCCAATGTCTATCCAAGGGGATTGTGGAGACTATTAAGCTATGCTGTTCTTTGGCTAAGAAGTCGCTCCCTGGTCCGATAAGGGCACATTCCACCCGGGCAGTGGCTACATCCACAGCCTTCCTGTGAGGTGCGTCGCTCGAGGATATCTGCAATGCAGCGACTTGGGCCACTCCTCACACGTTTGTGAAGCACTATGCCCTAGATGTACGTCTTCATCAGCGTTCAATAGTTGGACGAGTGGTGTTGCAAGCGGCACAAATCTAGGACCTTCAGCTCCCTCCTCCAGGTAGGCGTGTACTGCTTGCTAGTCTCCCAGAGGTGTGATGCACAGAGACCACGAAGAAGATAAACAGGTTGCTTACCTGTAACTGATGATCTTTGAGTGGTCATCTGTGCATTCACACCACCCACCCTCCTTCCCCTCTGCTTTTGGTCCTTTTCCTTTCCTTGGAGACTGAGGGCAGTGGTCAGAAGGGACTGGCAGGATTGTCGTGCCCCTCCCCTAGTCATGTGCAGTGGAGCCCGGCATGTGACTGGGGAGCAGGCGCAAAAATCCCTTTTGCTTTCCATTATACTGATCGGGGTCGGCGCAGGCGCACTATATCCCAGAGGTGTGAATGCACAGATGACCACTCAAAGATCATCAGTTACAGGTAAGCAACCTGTTTATTCTATCTGGCTGTATGATATCTGAATAGAACTGTTTTCCTCTTCCAAACAGTAATTTTTAAAAAAACTTCATTAAGTAAAAACAGTTCAAAGGTATCAAAAGCATAGCTTTGATGTAAACATACGCAACCATCTGTCATAATTCATATTATCACCGGGAGCGGTGGCGCAGGCAGTAAATGAAGCCTGCATCTCCACCTGGCCGAACAGCTTCGGCTGTTTGAGCCCCACCGTGGCCAGAGTGAGCTCCCGGCCTTATGTCCCAGCTCCCGCCCACCCAGCGGCTCGAAAGCCCATTAAAGGGCAAGTAAACAAATGGGTACCTGCTCTTAGAGCGGGGGGGCACCCGTCCTTCATGGCGTGGCGGCAGCGTGAGCAGCGGAGCGGCAGCGGCAACGGCGGAGAACATGGCGGCAGTTGGCGAGTCGAGCGAGAGAGCGGTGGCTGGGCCGGCGGAGTGTAGAGGCAGGGCGACACGGCAGGCCGGAGCCGATTGGACAGAGGCCGGCTGCGGGAGCACGCGCTGACGTGTGCTTGGCCCAGGCCTGGGAGGAGTCGCGATGACCGATGGAAGACCTGCGCCAGGGAGACGTTGTCGCCGGACTGGAAAAAACCCGCCCACAGAAAGACCACAATAATGAAGTCTCCGCTTCAGGGTGCCTGTTAGGTTAGTCACTTCCCCCATTGTATGTGTGTGTGGCCTCAGGTAGGAATTGTATCAAATGTATAATGTAAACCGCTCAGAGCCCTTAGGGGGTGAGTGGTATATACATCGAAGGAAATAAATAGATAAATAAATATTTGTACAGTAAATTGCAGTTGTTTGCTCAACAATCTCTTAAAAACAAACTGATCTAATATATTAACAAGGCTTACAGGAGAATTAGTGTAAATATTCTCATATTGTTCTTTGTTTTAAATTGTTTACTATAGTTGTCATTAAAGCATACAGGTTATATTTTAATGTAGTTTACTAAAATAGCAAAGACCATTAATGGTATGTCTTATCTTGATTCTAATATTTGATTAATACATTTCATTTTCTATGGATTTTCCATCAACCTTCCTTCTTAAAAATTTAAGTATATCAGTTGAGTCTCATGTGCTGTGTTCCATATCTCCTTTATTATGCTGTTCAGGAGTTATAAATCTGCAAGTGATTTCTATTTGTGCTTGAGTCACTATATTTAGTACTGATTCAGTATAGACTGTTTCTTACAGATAGTCATGAAAGTTTCTAGTAAACTTGTTCTTTAGACCCCCCGCCCCCCAAATTGCCTATATCCTTTCTCTTAAAAATGGGGTATCTACCTAACGCAATAGATTTGGTATAGGTCAGGGGTGGCCAAACTGTGGCTCAGGAGCCACATGCGGCTCTTACACACATATTGTGCGGCTCCCGGCAGAGTAGCTGGGGAAGTGAAGGGGAGGCATGCTTTTTCTCCCTCCCTCCCTCCCTCCCTCCCATCTATTTGCTTTCTTTGCTTTTCTCTCTCTCTCTCTTTCTTTCCACCTCTTTCATTCTTTCTTTCCACTTCTCTCTCTTTTTCCTTTTCTCTTAGACAAATATCATTAGCAAACAAATAAGTATCATTATCAATATCTGTTTTTACCCCTTTCGTTTTTATTTTTGGCAGTCTCATTTAATGTTAAGAAAAAACAAATTTGCATATTTTTAAATAATAATAATGTGTGTGTGTAATATTTGTTCATGTCTTGCGGCACAGCTAACATTTATTCTATGTGGCTCTTATAGTGAACAAGTTTGGCCATCCCTGGTATAGGTTATTTCTGCTTCTGATCCAGTTCTTGCTCCTTCAGCTTGAAAATAAGGTAGAAGAGCATCTTCTTGAAAATGGCTTCAGTGTGTCGCTTCCCCAAGGTAGGGCAGCCAACAGTGTTTCAAAAAGAGGAGGGCAAAGAGTGGTCCAGATTTTGTCACTCAGCCTTCCACATGGCCTGTTTCTTCAAAGGACTAGTCACTCTTTGTACTATCGGTCTTTGTCACCTGTATGTGTGTTTGGCATGTGACCTTGATGTGTGTTCCAGGTTTGCCAGAGTAGATAGAACCTCGTGGAGCAGCAGCCCTGCTGTTCTGAGGATGCAAGAACAAGCCCATGGCTAAAGGCACTTTGAGGCTAGAGATGGATGGGTTACACAGTTAGTCTGTTCCAATCGTTGTCCTTTGACAGGTTAATTTTTCACCTTTCAGCAGTTTGAAAATCTGCAATGTGTTGCCCCTGCTGACCACAATTTCACCTTATCTGGGCTAAACATGATCCAGTTCCTTTAGTTTCATACAATGTCATAGCTTTTTGCGGGGTGGTGGTGGTGTCCCCAGTGATGTGCCCGTGAGCACCCACCGACACCTTTCCTGGGGCCCACTAAGTGTTTTTAGAAAACGGGCAGGGCCAAGTGGGGCTTTTACCCAGGAAGGCTTCTTATTGGCCACTGGGAATTTGATTGGTTGTGCAGATTTTTAAAAACATGGCTTCAGCAGCAGTTGCCATCATAGCACGAACATCTTCACTGAAGGTAAGCCGTGGCAGCCGTTGTATGGCTGGCTCCGCCTCCTTCAGCAGCCATTTTGCAACAGCCACTTTGTGGCTGTGCCCACCCTGCTGTGTCAGAATTCCAAAGGTGCCTGCAGGATGAAAAGGGTTGGGGATCCCCTGGCTTATTAGATGTCTCATCCTATTGATTGTATTGACCTATGCTGTGTAATGCACCTTGATTCTCAGTGAGAAAGGTAAACTATAAATAGTGTAAATTAAGTAAATAAAAATCTTTGATAATCTTCATAATTTTCTAATTTTTTTCTAGCATCCCAGTGTCTTTCTTGAATTGTTCTCCCCAGCTTTGAGCACAGTGCTTCAAGTGATGATTTATTCTTTTAAAAATAATTTGTATTTCACACTTTCCAGAATCTACCCAAGGCACCTACACCCAAAAGATATCTGGCTGGTCTCAACCAGGGTCAGGGCCTTTTCTGCCCTGACCCCAGCCTGGTGGAACTCTCTGCTGAGTGACATCTGTGCCCTGTCTGTGCCCGAGTCAGAAAAAGACGCAGCAGGTCCACCACGGTGCTGGTAGGAAATCCCCACCCTATAGCATGTGGCCTTAGTTAGGGTAAATAGTTCCTAGAACACTTCTGTAAACTGCCCAGAGACCCCTAGGGGTTAGGGCGGTATAATAAGTCGAATGAATGAATGAATGAATGAATAATAAATATTAAAGTTTCGCAGGGCATGTAAGGCAGAGATGTTCTGCCAGGCCTTTGGTTGAGGCCAGGAACTGTTTCTTACATCTGACTGGCACCCTCCCCCCCATGACTGAATGCTAGTATTGCCATCTTGTTTTTAAAATGTTTAAATATTCTGAATGTTTTATATATTGTATTTTTATTGTTTTAACTTATTTTACACTGTATTGAATCAAATTGTCGTGAACCGCCCTGAGCCCTGCGCAAGCAGGGAAAATATCTAATTTAATAAATAAATAAACAAAACAATAAAAATAACAGTTATGACAATTAAAATCTCAACATCAGCAGTAAAACTCATCAGTGTTTTAAAACAGCAACCAGTAACCGCGGTACAAATAGGGCATAAATGCAACCAACATAGTAAGTGGGAATAAAACAAGGCATGGAGATATATTGGAAGTAAATGCCTGGATGAACAAAATGCCAGCAGTGCAGGCAGTTCAAGGGAAGGGCATTCCACCGCTGGAGTGCAACCCTTAAGAATATCCCATTTCCAGTTACCACTTACCTGAATTCTATGCTTGAAATGAGCACCTTAACTGGTAAGCTAGTTAAGTATGGGAGGAGGAAGACCTACGGGTACCATTACTGAGGTGTTACCAGTGCTGAGAAAATAGAAATATTAAAATCTTGAGTTCAGGAAAGGATATTTCTGCTGATATAGCCTTGCATGGACATTGGAGAACTGTAATGCGGTATCACCAGGGGTCATTTCCTGCAGGAGCGCACAGGAGCGGAGCTCCGGCAGTAAAGAGTCCAGGGGGCGGGCACATGCAACAAGCCCCACCCCCTGCTCCCAACAGCCCTCAGTCAGAGCAAGAAGCAGCCAGGTAAGCTGCAGAGCCCCCCCCCAGCCCCCCAGCCCAAAACAGTCCAGTGGCACCTTTAAGACCAAGTCTTATTCAGGTACAAGCTCTCCCTCCTCTGCGAGGACAGATCTGCACGTTCCCCCCCCCCCAATAGGTAGCAATCCAAAACAGTCCAGTGGAGTCTGAGTGGTGGGTGTTGCCTTCTGACACACGTCCGGTGAGGTCAGGGTGTGTGGCATATGCAAATGAGTTATGCAAATGAGTTATGCTAATGAGCTCCTGCACCTTTTTTTCTACGAAATGACCCCTGGGTATCACACTGTTTTTTCCCCTCTAGATCTGTACCGCTAACTAGCCAGCCATCTCCGTGTTATCCTTGTTCACGGTTGTCTTTCCTCCTCAAAAACCACTTTCTGTTTATTTATTTAAGTTACTCACTTCATTTATACCCCACCTGTCTCCAAACAGAGACATGAAACAGTTTACATGGTTCTCTTCTCATCCATTTTATTCCTCACAATCCATTTTATTTCTATGAGGTAGGTTTGCCTGAGAATTTTTGACTGCCCCCAAGGTCACCCAGCAAGTTTCTATGTCAGAGTGAGGATTTTTGGCTTGTTAAAAGACAGCAGATCGGTGTGAGTGGAGATGCTTAGCATCAGAGGAATGTGCTCTGTCACAGAGGACTGCCCCCACAGCAGAAAAGAGTGCAGTGCAAATGCAAGGAAGGTTTGGGATCCAGGCCAGAGATGGGGGGATCTTGCTTTCCAGTTAAAAAAAAAATAGATCATGAAGTGGTGGGTGGGTTGCTGCACAGGGGGAGTATTGTGAATATTCTCACACTGCTGTAATAGAATGAGGAATATTGAGTCAGAGTGCATTGGAAAAGACCCACTCCTTTGGAAAACGTTCATAAATCACACAGTCTTGTGGTCAGGATGTCTCCCACCTCCACTGATGGCACAGATACTAACCAATAGGAGTCTGACAGTCTTTGGCACTCCCTGCCCAAAGAGAGCCCAATGGAAACCACACCTTGCTTTTAGATGCCAGATGAAGATGCTACTGTTTCAGTGTGAATTTAGCCTGAATATTACTTTATTTTATTTAGGTGGAGATTTTTACTGTGCCTCTCTAGAGTCCTGCACTACTTATAAAGAAATCCTAAACAGAATTATACCTCTCCATGAGACGGTGGCGTAATGGACTTAAAATGGTGTAACTAGGCTTAGGACAGCACTGTTAATAAGTTCTCCTTCCTGACCTTGGTTCCATTTTAACTGTGTCTTGTTCAGCTGTTCTGGTTTGTTTTGGGACTCTTGTTGTTATAATAGTTGATTTTTATGTTTTGAGGTTTGTTAGGTGCCTTGGAGGTTCAGTTGAGATGGAAAGCCTGGGTAGAAATAATTTATAAAATAAATATTCCAAGCAGTTCTCCAAACTGCGCTCACCTTACCAACTGAAGAAGGAAAAATTAACTTTTTCTCAGAAACAGAAACACTGCTGGGAAGATGCTGCTGCGTATGAGGAATTCTCATGATACATTGGAAGGTTACCAGTTTGCTTTTTGTTAGTGAAAAAGAGGACTGTTTTTAATATAACCACTTTAAAAAAAAGAAGATTCTCTGCTGACTATCTAGACATTACTGATTTGTGGCTCTTATAATGTGAATTTATAATTTTTTTAAAAAATGGATACTGTGCTTATTGCTCTAAAGTGGAGAGCGACGGAACGGTATAATGAAAGTCTGACAATTCATTCTTTAAGCAGAATAATAGCGTGAATTCTTCATGATTAGAAATACAGTATCAACATAATCGATTTAACAACATTACACTGTAGCTGAAAATAGACTGAAATCCCAAGCCAGGCCTCTACTGTGTCTGAGTGAAACATCTTTCATATGGTTCTAAGATGAAATTACCCCTGAATGAATAGCATCTTCATTTATCTTCAAAACCTCCTCTATGCTACTACTGAGTCTACCGCTTCCCACATTCTGCAGCATATTACATTATAGCATTACAGCAGCATTCCGGTGCAGTGTGAAACAGATTGTTTTTGAAAATGAACCTGGCTTTGCTATAAATTATATTTGCAGGTACAAAGGAATTTGTTACTTTGTTTAAAGTAGTCACAAATACAATTAAACTGTTAATTTATGTTAAACTACAAATGTGGGTATTACCATAACTGAATTAGGAATATAATCTGTCACTCCAGGAATGATGCTGAACAGTTTTCATTTGTAATTTCAGACAGACTTTTTCAATTTGCCGGGTCTGCCACTGCTTGATATGAAAAGCTGAAATATTTCATATGTTTGTACATACTTCATAATTCCCAGACGTGCTTTTTCAGTTAAGTTAGACAATAATTCTTCCGTTGTCGTTATCACTTTCTCTTTGTTTCTTTTTCATTAAGGAGAGGAAAAAAATCCACACAAGCGCCCCTTTTATTCCATGTTTTCACAATGGTATTTTTTAGAACTGTGTTAAAAATATTATTTGGTGCAGTGCTACATGAAGCCATTTGGATTTGCTTGAAAGATGAATATATGTAGCGCGCGCGTGCACACACACACACACACACACACACACACACACACAGAGTTTTCTATTCAGTTTCTTCCATTTCTATCCTTCCTTCTTCCCTTTCAGGGACTCCTATGCTCCCAACACTGCCCAGCCATGTGTCTGATGGGAGTATTTGGGGAGATACTTGCAAGGGGCATTATTGTGCCTTATTATTGTATAGGACAACCTGTGGACCATGGCAATGGAATATTTTAGCAGGAGTGCTCCTCCACCTTCCTAGCATTCTCATTGGCCCCCTCTGCTGTCATGGCAACATACTCCTCCTTAACATCCCTCAGCATTGGCCAAAGGACAGGATCGGAGCCTCTTCTTTCTCCTGGTGCTACCTGCAAAACATTCAGGGGCTTAGAGGCAGAATTCCCCTTAATAGCAACAATAGGAGATTGATACTGAATCTCAATACACTGTGCTCCCCTTGCAGATATTTCCGTGTTGGGGTTTGAGTCAACAGTCTGAGAACCTAGGGTTAAACAGATTCATGAAGGGATAGCTTCATCAGTGCCTACCAGCTATGGTGACTAAAGGGTATTCCATTTTCAGAGGTAGTAAGCCTCTTGATGCCAGTGCTAGGAGGCAACATCTGTAGGAAGCCATGTCCTGTCTGTTGGTCCTTTAGGTCAACTGGTTGTTCACTATGTAAAACAGGATGCTGGACTAGATGGACGATTGGTCTGATCCAGCAGAGTTCTTGTGTTCTTCAGAGAGTGGAGATTTAGTCAGTGCAGCGGGGTGATGGGGCACAGGAACACGGCAGCTTCCTATGCTATAGGCTGAGCACTTATACCACTCAGAGGTATGGAAAGTGCACCAGAACAACAAAAAGAGCATATTTTGCAGTGCTTTGCAAAGCTTCAGAAATACTGTGCATTTGCAAGTGGTTTGTGGTTCATGGAGATGGGTAAATTAGTGAGACTTGTGTGCAAATGGCTTTCAACTTGCTCCTGAGCAGTGTGTGAATTGATTGTATCCTCATTCATTTGGTTTGAAAACTGCAAGATAATCGTTGCCCTGTTCAAAACCAGAAAGCTGAGAAATGTTCAACAGTATTGAAATGCGACATGGAGATGTACATGTAGAATGAAATCATCTTTTTTACAGTAGAGTTGGGGGAGGGTAATCTTGCTAAGGCAAAAGTAAGCAAATAAAAGTTATAGACCAATATATACATTTAGGGTGACATAATTCAATTTTGATAGCTAATTATATGCTGCTACTGCAGCATCTGAGATGGTGAAAATGGAGTTCTTAATAAGCACAATGTAGAAACCATATATCTCCAAGCACCCTGCTGCTGTTAAGTTGTTCTGGCAAATAGTTTTTTAAAACAACCTGTTGTAACCTGGCTAGAGACTTAAAAATCTACACATTCGTTCCCCCTTTTGTAATATTTATATTGTGCTTTCAGATAATAATTGTGACTTTTTATTTGCTCTTTTTTATTTTCAGGCTTTTTTGCAAATGTGCAGTCTGCCAGTCCAGGTAGTTTACAGGGCAAACGCTGAGTATATGTCTCCGTCTGGTAAGAACCGTGCTTATTGATGTTGTGTTAAATGCAGCGTTACTGTGCGTGTTAAAAGCAGAACTTTGCCAACTGCGTAGAAGGAGGGAGGAGAGGAAATCTTGATTCTTGGGCAGAAGAAGGGTTTGCTGTTTTTCTGTTTAAAACAGGGCCACATCACACATCAGGGCCACATTACTCTCGCTGAGGGCCAAATTATACAAGACATTCTATAACAAGGCCGGTCTCTGAACCCGATGCACTTTCCCCGCGGCCACACCAAAGCTGTAGGGAATGTCCATTGAAAACTCCGTAGGGGACTGAATCAGTTCAGGACTGTCACGTGAGGAAAGAAGGAGCTCCTCCTTTCCTCCCCGTCAATTCATTTTCCTGAGCTGAAATGGCTATGCGGGGAGGTAATTCCACATTTTTGGATCTGCACATGCATGGAATTCAGCTTATATCCCGTCCTATCCTGCAAGTCCTGTCACAACAAGATAACGATAAATAGTACATTCATAAAAAACATTGAACAATGGGTCTAGGTAGAATTATTTAAAAACTGTCCCTAATAGCAGCTTCATAATTTCTAACAACAGTGCTTGCTGAAACCTCAGGGAGGGCACATTCCTGTCAGTAATTGATGCCAAGTTGTTATAGGCAGTGCCCTAGGGCAGATGAGGCAGATCAGATTGAGCAGGGAAGGCCAGTGTAAATTGGACATCTACCGCCTCAGCCAAAGGCCTGGCAGAACAGGTCTGTTTTGCAGGCACTACAGAACTGCGAGAGATCCCACAGGGCCCTGATCTCAGCTGGGAGCATGTTCCACCAGGCAGGGGCCAGGGATGAAAAGGCCCTGGCCCTGGTTGAGGCAAGACAGACATCCTTTGGTCTGGGGACTACTAGACGATGCTGCTCAGAAGAGTGCAAGGCTCTTCGGGGCACATATGGGGAAGAGACGGTCCCGTAGGTATGCTGGTCCTTGGCTGCACAAGGCCTTAAAGGATAACACCATGACCTTGAATCTGATCCAATATACAACTAGCAACCAGTGCAGCTGGCACAACAGTGGCTGAATGTGCGTCCGCATAGATGTCCCAGTCAGCAGGTGCGCCCTGCATTTTGTACCAGCTGGAGCTTCCAGGTCAGACTCAGGGGTAGGCCTGCATAAGGCAAGTTGCAGTAGTTTAACCTGGAAGTGACCATTGCGTGGATCGCTGTTGCAAGGTCCTGGGGGGAGAGGTAAGGGACCAGCTCCCTGACCAGCCGAAGATGGTAAAAGGATGCTCTGGCAGCACTGGTGACCTGGGCCTCCACAGAAAGGGAGGCATCCAGAATCACCCCTAGACTCCTTACCATTGGGGCCAGTGTCAGTGGCAACCCCCAAGGGCCGGGAGCCCCTCTGGGGCTGTTTCAGTGCAGAAAAAGTCACCAGGGGAAGGCAGGAACCCATCCTCCCTCTCATACCATAGTCCCAAGCTAAATCCGACCTCCACAGGGGTGAGGGGTTGTATTTTTTTATATGTGCATGTGAGTGTGTGTGCACCTGGAAGTCACGGTGACCTCTGGTGACTCACCCCTACCAGGGGCCTGAAAGATATTCTGAAAGGTGGCTGAATAAAGCCTGCCCCTGCCTCCCACCTCTGGTATTTCAGGAAGGTCTCCCATCCAAGTACTTGCCCTGCTTAGCTTCTGAGATCTGACGAGATCGAGCTTTCCTGGCCTACCCAGGTGAGGGAGGCCTCCATGGAGTTTTAAATGAACATCCCCCAGAACTGCTGTGTGACTGTGAGGGAAAGCAAGTCTGGTCCAGGACACCTGGACCTGGGGTTTAAAAGGTCTCATGAAATTGGCCCTGAGTGTGACTGGGGCAGTTTGATGTTCAGTGAGACAGAACTGCTGCTTCTGTCGTGTAGTTTGGCCCCTGTTGTGGATTAAAGTTGATTGCTGCCCATTACTTAGTCATACGTTGACATTGCTTCTGGCCTTCCTAAGGGGCATGTCCAGAGGGCAGCGCTGAAGTTCTTTTATGCAGGCAGGAGCACAAATATAAGAACATAAGAGAAGCCATCTTGGATCAGGCCAATGGCCCATCCAGTCCAACACTGTGTCACACAGTGGCCAAAACCCAGGTGTCATCAGAAGATCCACCAGTGGGGCCAGAACTCGAGAAACCCTCCCACTGTTGCCCCCCAAGCACTAAGCAAAATGCCCTAAGAAAAGGAAGTGATCTCCCCTCCCCTTTCACACTGTGTAAATCAGGTGGTTGCGTTGAAAGGCCTCATGGATAATTCTTTCTTGTACAATTTTCAGAATGGCAAATATGCAGTATTCCTTTAAATTTTGGCTTTAAGACACTTTATTTTCCTCCGGGGGGGGGGGGAAGAGAGAAAATGCTAGAATTCCTTAAGGCACTTACTTCAGATCATTTTGCAGTGTGAGATGTCTGGACTGCAGCAAGAGAACACAGGACATGAAGTTCATTCTTTGCTTATTCTTCTTTAATGGTGGGGCACATGAGTGCAGAACTTCCTCTTCCATTAAATTGTATGAGAAAGATGTTTGTATGCATTAGCGCACCCAAAGCCAATCATTTGACTGGGATGCATATCTAAAAGCTCTTCATTTAAGTTCCTGGTTTAAAGCACAGTAGTAAGTGATACTCTGCACACAGTTCACATACAGTTAAGTCAGAGGCAAAACTCAAGACTGATCTTTTTTCTCAATTATAACATGCATCCCTTGCCTTTTGGGGCAATATGCCAAGTGTAGAATCTACTTCAGTAGAGCCAAGTGTAGAATCTACTTCAGCCAAGTGTAGAATCTACTTCAGTAGACACCCCTAACTACATTTTCCACTAGCAGCAGGCATTTCCACCACTGGAAAGAGGGGGAGAAACTGTTTCTGCCAGTTCCCACTACAGACCCTTGCTTTGGCCCCCCCATACTGTTCCTCAGGGTCCACCAATGGCCAGGGGCCAATTACAGAGGAGGAGGGGAGGATGAAAGCATAGATTTCATACCAGGATTCAGGGCAGCTTTTGAAAGGGTTGACATTTTAACAATGCCATATTTCATTGTTGCTCTCTTGAGACCAATTGTGCAGTAATGCTAAAAAATAAACAGTGATTAACACCTTGCTGGCCTCATGGGTAGGGTTGCCAACCTCCATATGATAACTGGAGATCACCCTACATGGCCAGGGGCCTGCATATCTGCGAGACTGCCTCTCTTTCTATGAGCTCCAAAGCGCTTGACGATCTGCCAACCAACATCTTCTGGTGGTCCCTGGTCCCAGGGAAGCCCGTCTCGCCTCGACTAGGCCCAGAGCCTTTTCAGCCCTGGCTCCTACCTGCTGGAATGAGCTCCCATATGAGACCAGGGCCCTGTGGGACCTTTTACAGTTCTGCAGGGCCTGCAAGATGGAACTCTTCTGCCAGGCTTTTAATACTGGGCCTTCCCTCAGTGGGTCAGACCTGTATTACCATCCATGGACCAAAACCTGAAATAGTGGCATCTGTGAGGCTTTAACTATGACTTGTACCAGAGGAATGTTGTTATATTTTACTAGGAAAAAGGCCTGTTGTGAAAATAAATACAGTGGCCTCTAGAAAGAGGCTCTGGGCGGGTGCCCCGGCCTTGGACACTCAGTGTCAATTTGCTGTGGTGACCTCAGCAGGGTATAATGACACTGAGTCCACCACTTTCTCCAGAGGAACTGATCTCTGCTACCTAAAGAACGTTGTAATTTTGAGTGATCTCCAGCCCTCACCTGGAGATTGGCAACGATGGTTTCCCAGAAGGGAATGGTTGGTTTGGAGGGTGGAGTCTATGGCTTTGTACCTGTCTGAGGTCCCACACCTCCTGAAACCTCACCGTCTCCAGGCTCCATCTCTCACATCTCCAGGAATCCCCCACCTGGAGTTGGCAACCCTGTCCCCTTCCCAGCCAATCAACCTACCTTTCTTTCCCCCTCACTCTTCAGCTTTCCATCCCCCACACACCTGCAGCCTCTCCCGTGTTCTGAAGCCCTGACTGCTACGTCACATTGGCTGTCATATGGTGGGCACCTCAGCAGCATATAAGGATACAGAGCCCACCATTTTCTCCAGGGGAACTGATCTCTGCCATCTGGAAAGCAGTTGTAATTCTGAGTGATCTCCAGCCCTCACCTGGAGATTGGACACATTTTACCTCAGAAGAGTAAACTGTTTAGAATGTTAGAGGCAAAAGCCAATCAAATTGCATATGCAAACGACCTCTGTGTTCTGAGGCAAAGGCCAGTGAGGCTGCATATGCAAATAACCTCTGTGTTATGACTGGCTTTGGGTGGGAGAGGAACAGCAAACTGTTTAGAATGTTGGAGGCAAGACTCAAGCAATGCAGCCAGTGGATAGGGACAGATTCTGAGTGACACACCAGGGCGCCAACCAATTCCGGAGCTTGTGGAATGTTCTAGAGAAGTGCCACCACCATTTGGCTTTTATATATAAGGGAGATTGGCCTTTTAACTGTTTTAATTCTTTGTATGCTGTATATGGTTTACCATGTCGGATGGAACCCACCCTGAGCCAGCTATGTGGGGAGTTGTTGTTGTTCAGTCGCACAGTCGAGTTCGACTCTTCGTGATCCCATGGACCACATCACGCCAGGCCCTCCTGTCTTCCGTCGCGCTCCAGAGTTTGCTTAATTTCATGTTTGTTGCATCAATAATGCTGTCTAACCATCTCATCCTTTGCCGTCCCCTTCTTCTTTGACCTTCAGTCTTTCCCAGCTTCAGGGTCTTCTCCAGTGAGTGCTCCCTTCTCATTTGGTGGCCAAGGGCAGGATATAAATCCAATAAAATAAATACATAAAATAAAAAACTGATCTCCAGGCAACAGAGATCAGTTCACCTGCAGAAAATGGCCTCTTTGGAAGGTGAACTCTATGGCATTATACTCCATTGAAATCCCTTCCCTCCCCCAAACCCCACCCTCCTTAGGCTTCACCCCCAAAATCTCTAGATAATTCGCAACCTGGAGTTGGCAACTCTACTAATGGAGGAACGGGGATGAAGCTTGTTGGTGACAGAGATTTGTAGCATGAAAATATGAGGTAAAATGGATTGAAAACTATCAGCTCCCAAAGGAAAGTTTGCATATAAAAGGCAATCTATGGTCATTTGGAAGATGCACAAGTGTGTCTGTAGTGAAAGGTTCCTGACGTTTTGGTCTGTGATTTAGCATATATGGTCAGCAATAACCATAGGAAGTAGACCCAGGAAAAGGCAAGTATGATGTGACGCACAATCTCCCATATCTGTATTGCTTCTATTCTCCATATGCAGACTATGGCTGTTGTGTGTAATCTGGAATTCCCAGCATCTGTGGTCAACATACATGTTTGCCACTGTGGGTTGTGTTTCTTGGGGTCAGTGAGTGGGCCTGAGAGAATCTCTATGCAGAAGTGAACATTAAATTCCAATACTACTCTTCTGACACCCATAGTGTCTTTCCGATTCATTAAAATGTTTTTATTTTGCTCAGTCTGTCAAATCAGCCTTTACAACTTGTAAGCAGATATGTAAACAGTGGTTAGCACTTTTTGTGTTTTTTAAAATCTTCATGGGCTTACTGCTTGGGATGGATCAACCACAATCACCCGGAGCAAAAGCTGCAAACCATTTTTTTTTTCTACCAGTAATGAAGGCAGATTTGCTGGTGCAAACGTTTGCGGTTGGTGCTCTTGAATTCCCAGTGATTTCAGTAGAATAATGGCTAACATCCCATTGACCATTAATTTACTCAGTGAGTTGAAATGTTACTCTGATTAAGTAGCAAGTCTTAAAAAATACTATCTCTCTTTCCCCCCCCCCCTCTTTCTTGCAGGGAAAGTGCCCTTTATTCATGTAGGAAATCAAGTAGTTTCTGAACTCGGTCCCATTGTTCAGTTTGTAAAAGCAAAGGTAAGAAGCCTATACTCAACTGGTTAGTTAGTTCAGGAAATATTTAGCAGCTGTACTAATTAAGTTGTGTTTATGAAATTATTTTGGTGGCTTAATGAAGTAGAATCAGAGCTGTGGAAGATGGGACGGCGTCATTTATTTTGCATTATGAGGTTCTTCTAGAGTCTCATAAAGAAAATGTACTAAGAAGCTGTAGGAATTTAGGAAGGCATTCCCGCCAATACAGAGAGAAAGGGGCTTCCAGTCCCTCTGGTATGCTTTCAGAGAGACCCGTTCCTTGTATTTTTCTTCTAAAATCTTGCCCACAAGAGTTCAACATCTTTTCATGTCCCTAACTCCTTTCTTATTTACATATGAGGCACATAAGTGTCGTGTCCTTAATCTTCAGGATAGCTCTCCTTTTCGCTGCTTGCAGGTATAATCTTTGATAACCTGGTCCATGGTGTGATTCTTTTCTGTTAAAATAGTAACCTTAAAATGTTCTCGTTTTCTTCAGTCTTCGGTCTGGAGGGACACAAATATATCATCCACAGATGTATTATTCTGAGAGTTTCTATTTCAGGAGTCCCTGCAGGACCCTTCAGCGACCCTTTGAAACACTCAGAAATTCAGGAGGAATTTTGGAGGTTCTGGAAGGGCTCCTTCTAAGAGGAGCACTTTTGGAAAAACCAGATGACGTTATGCTCTGAAGATTTGACTTTTGTTGCTCCTTTCCTAAAGGATATTTCTTTATATGTGCAATTTCTTCTAATTTGAACTTCCCAACCATATGGAACATGTATTTTCGATTTACAGTGCGGTCCTAAAAACACTTTTCTGGGAGTAAGTCCCCCTGAGAGGACTTCAGGTGGATTCTGACCAGACCTGATTAGGATTGCATTGTTAGTATAGTAACTCTCCTTTTAGCTGCTTGCAGGTATAATCTTTAGAAGACACTAAAATATGTCTGAACAGTCTGCTATGGTTGGAGATAAGTGTGTAATTGAAGTTATCTGTGGGTTATTTAATAGCTGGAAGACAGTAATTTCCTGGAAACTTTTGGCTAATTTTTTCATATGGCTCCTCTTGCAGAGGATTTTCTATTTCCTTCTTTGTTTTGACAGTTGCTTGCCTTTCTTTTTTAGTTGAAATACTGGTAGAGAATTCTAAAATGGATCAAAAACTGTAGTTTTGGGCAAATTATGGAATTGTTTGCTGAATAAGGAAGTTTGTACTTCTAATAAATAATGTCAGTCTGTCCATCTTTTCCCAAATACTGGGAATAAGTGATGACCAATGTTCCCTCTAAGCTGTGGAGTCCTGTGAGCAGAGATTCTAGTTTCTGAGCCACTGGCATTAACATTGTGAGCAGGTGATTTGGCTACTGCATGAATTAGTTTGCTCTGGAGCCCTCCTTCCTGAGCTAAGACAGAAATGTGTGAGCCAGAGGCTTAGGAACTGTGAGCTGGCTCACACTAACTCAGCTTAGAGGGAACACTGGTGATGACTAGGATCAAAAGAACCTTGCATCTGCAAATCCCCTCCTGGCCTTCACTATTGATCCCCCAACTACTGTTGCTCCTGTTGCAAAGAATGCCAGTCTGCCGCCCCGCCTTCCTCCCGTTCACAACAAACTCCTTGGGCAGTTCAGGTGGCTGCAGTGAGATGGTGAGCATCTGAAGCCCTAGTATTTTGGGGGAGTCCTCACACAGGATCCCTTTGAATCCTACCTTCTGCCTAAAAGATGGCTAGACATGGATTCCTGCTGTTTTGGCAGAGCCGGGAGTTGCGCTTGCTGCTTGGCTTCCCCCAAAGTCTTGCTTCATTTGAATCTTAAAATCCCATGTTGTCAACATTCACGCGGACTCTGGCTTCTTTCTTTAGCCTTGTAAATCGATGCCCATGCATCGAATAGCCTATTTTAATAAGATGTTTGCATCATCACAATTCACTGTTGTTTGTTTACAAGGATGTCCTGGTTATTTGCAAAGGCTACTCAGCTGAAAAGGAAGAACTCCAACGGATCTATAGTTGGAAATGCTGTTTGCAAGTTTCTCATTTTTTTTGCTTTGCTGCTGAAACATTACATTTCAGTATTTTGTTTCCTCTGCAAAACTTAATTGTCTTCGCAGGCCGCAAAACGTGTAATTTGTTATGATGTAGTGAGCTCCCCAGGTGCTCCAAAGCCCTGGACTTTGGTGGTCTCTGGAAGGGGCCCAAACGGATAATTTTTGCTGTCCTTTCTTAACCCGAACACCCCCCCCTTCCCGTCTCCTCTGCCTTAGGGCCACTCACTTAGTGACGGGTTGGATGAAGTCCAAAAAGCAGAGATGAAAGCCTACATGGAATTAGTCAATAATATGCTTTTGACAGCAGAGGTATGGCAAAACACTGGTACTTTGTCAGTCTTGTGAAATAAAGGATATGGGGGGATGGGGGTAGGAGAGTGGAATGCTATTTTCTTTGTAACACTGCAAGCCAATACACTTTTTAAAAATAAAACATAAGGGGAGGAGGTTTGTGATTAACAGTGGGACTCGGAAAGAAACACGCTTTCGGGTTTACATACAACAACCTCAATTTTGGGGTTTTGTTGAACGAGATCTGGGCGCCTGTTCCACAAGAGAACTGGCAAACCCGCCCCTTTCTGTGTCTCAGATATTATTTTTATTAATGGCTTGTTCAGTAGGAAAAAAGACGTTCTGCTGTTAGGGGAAGCTTCAAGGAAGGAGCTGTCTGTGTAAGCCTTGTATGGTATGAAGTTTTAGCGTGTGGGTTTTTTTCTTTCTCCTAGCTGTATCTTCAGTGGTGTGATGATGCTACAGTCCAGGAGGTGAGTGATTCTGTAGCATTTATCTTAATTAAATTTTAATGAGAAAACACTTTTGCTCACAATTGCAAGTCCCTGCTCATAAATGAAACATAGAGGTTTGTACCACTAATGATACTTTTTTTTTTGCTTTAATTTTGCTTGCTTATACATTTTGAGGGAGCTCTCTGTCATTACTGGACCTACTGGTTTCACTGTGGAGATGTTTTTAATATAATTTTAAATGCTTTTTAAAAAAAAAAAAAAGCTGCAAGTTATGAATAATTGCCTAGAATAGCTTACAAAACAGTGCCACGACCATAAAAGCTGTAGCTACCCTAGTCGTTCTGTAGAACACTGCTTTATTCCCAAGCATAAAATAACATGAGCCATTTTTCTTTTGTTTAAATAAAGATTACTCATCCAAGATATGGATCTCCTTATCCTTGGCCTCTGAATCATATTCTGGCTTATCAGAAACAGTGGGAGGTCCGACGGAAGATGAAAGCTATTGGCTGGGGTAGCAAGTCATTTGATCAGGTTGGTCATGAATGCCTCAATCCGGAATGCTTCACATAATAGTGAATCGGTGTGTGGGGTGTGTGTGTGTGTGATGTAAATCCTGCTTTCTTTCTCCATAGCATATATATTGCTTAAATTAAATCTTTAAAAGAAGTTATTTGGAGAACAGCACCGGTGCATGATTAAAATCTTGTATCTGTCAGTCATCTGGTTACTAGTTGTTTGCCTGTGTGTTCAGATTTATACTTATGATTCAAAACACTGTGTTGGATCTAAGCTCATGTGAATGGAGCACAATTGCAGAAATGGGTGTTTGCCGCAGCACCCTATGATCCCTCGTGAGAAAGTTTACTGAGGGTTGAAGGACCCTCCTGAACTATATGCCGTGCGGCTGAAGGAGCTCAATGACGAGGAAAGAATTGTTTAAATCTCCTGCCGTCGCTCCCAATCTTAAACATTTTAGTCGCCCTTGACTGCACTTTTTCCAATGCTGTAATATCTTTTTTGAGATGCGGTGACCAGAACTGTACACAGTATTCCAAATGAGGCCACACCATGGATTTATACACTGCCTTTCAGAAGTCAAACAGTGCCTGGAGACATCAAAGTTGCTGGGTGGAGAGGTGGGAATAGGACATGAGCTTGCCTGAAGATTTAGGGGTGTGGTGTGCGAAGGGGAGGAGCTTGCTCCGTGTGCAGTGCTGGTTTACAAAGTATTCTGCATGATCAAGTGCTGGATAACAAACCTTGTATGGTGTATTTGTACATTTTATACCACTCTCTTGTATTATTCTTGTACATATTTTAAAAAATTCTTATCAGAAAGTGTTATATATAATTATAGTCTCAATGTATTTGTCCAGTGATACATTTTTAGCATTTGTGTTTTCATGGTTTAACACAATGGCATTTCTTTGGTACTAGGGAGAAGGCCCATTGTGGTAAGGAAGACAGCGAGGCCGCGGTCCCCTTGTATCTTCCCGCACCCCACCCCATCGCCGGCCGAGGCCCCAGCAGGCCAAGGCGGAAGCAGTCGCCCATTTCCCATACCTGTCCGAGGCCGCGGTGGGCCAGGGCACCAGGCCTCCCCCCCACTCAACGCCCCCACGGGCCAGGCAATCCGACCTCCCCCCGCCCCGCGGTCAAGGCGTCGGCGGGTCAGGGCACCCTACCTCATTCACGGCTGTCCCTGGCCCCACCTGTTTGAGGCCCTTGTGGGCCAGGACAGTTGGCCTGGGCTGTTCTCTCGGTGCGGCTCTTCCTGCCCCCAGCGGCATTGGCAGCGCGAGGCTCATCGGCCTCACCCCCCCCCATTCGAGGCCCCGGTGGGCCAGGGCACCTGGCCTCGCCCTTCCCACCGGCGTGGCTCTCCGCAGGCTCAGCGGCCTCGGCAGCACCTGACTCACCGGGCTGATTGTGCCTGCTGCCGGAGGCCCCGGCAGGCGAAGCTGCCCACTTCGTCCCTTCCCTCAGCACGGCTGTCCCGACCTACAGCGGCAGAGTGACCATCCTCATCTCTGCTCCCTCCCCCTCGAGGACCCAGCGGGCCAGGCCAGCCGGGCTCGTCCCTTTCCTCGCCACAGCTCTCACCACCCCCCAGCGTCAGTGCCAGAGTCACTGGAGCATCTGTCCCGTGTGCCTGAGGTGGTTTTGTGAGTTCCGGCGCCTGCTGCCTCTTTGGGCGGGACGCAGCCAACCCAGCCAGTGGCCAGGGACCTGTTTGTGAGTGGCAGTTCAGGCAGCCAACTGATTTTGGCGTGAATCGAATCCTGCCATTCCATAGGAGAGATGCCACCCCAAATCAGCTTTATAATATAGAGAGATTTGTAAAGAAAATATTTGTCCAACAATGAGCACCATAACATACAGCAATATTAAGCGGAGAAACACATTTCTGAGTACTAGCAGCTAATTTGCATTGTCCTTCTAGTATCCACCAGCAAGATTTTTCAATACGAAGTAAAAATATTCCATTTTCTATAATTGTGTTGAACCCTTGAACCTTGTTCCCAAAGGCCAGATTCACATGCACCACTTTAATCACTTTGCAGCCCTTTTCCAGCAGTTGGCATGCACATGTGAAAAACAGACAGTTTTTAAATGCATTTCTCTCAGGTTTCTGAATCAGTGAATGGCCATGCAGGAAGGGCGATATTGAGTCACACATCAACCTTCCTGTACTCTCTAGGAGACATGTGATGTTTGGTCTGACAGCTTGCCCGTGAAGTCCCATCCAGTAAAAACTATGTTCTGTTTTCTCTGTATGCTTGCTTCTTAGGTGCTAGAAGATGTTGATCAGTGTTGTCAAGCCCTTTCTCAAAGGCTTGGAACACAGCCGTTTTTCTTCAATAAGAAGTAAGTTTATTTATGTGGTTTAAGCTAGGGAATTGCTTGATTGTGGTTCATCAAGTGGAAGGGGGAACCCTTTACTCCGGGGGTCTCCAACATGGTGCCCATGCGCGCCAGGGTGCCCGCTGACACCTATCCTGATGCCCACCAAGTGTTTTTGGAAAGTGGGTGGGGCTGGGTGTGTCCTTTTGTTTTTTCAGCAGGTTTTCTGATTGGCTGTTCAAATTTTGGAAAACGTTGCTTTGGCAGCAGCTGCTACCACAGCACAAGAATCTTTACGGTGTGACTGAAGGTATGCTACAGCAGCCATGTAGTGTCTTGCTGTGCCTCCCGTGGCAGCCATTTTGTGGTTGTGCCCATCTCCCTGTATCAGAATTACAAAGGTGCCCATAGGCAATGTTCCCTCTAATTCCCCCCCACCCCCGGCCCGAGCAGAGCAGTTCACATCCTGACTGCTGTAATGTTATGGGCAGTGCAAGACCCTGTGCGGCTCCAGACTGCTGCTGAGCGGGGCTTCCTGTGTTAATGAGTGGCTGCTCACACACACAGCTTAGAGGGAACACTGTCCATAGGCTCAAAAACGTTGGGGGCTGCTCTACTCCTTTCCTAAAATATGGGGAAACCCTCTCCCCTACCTCAGCCCCATTACTTTGAGCCAGTCTTACTAGTGAGCTGGGCGTCACCCTTTCTTTGTGGCTTCCCTGCCCCTTAGATCTTTGACCAAATTCTGGCAGTGGTGACTTCAGTCAGCTCCGGAAAGCCTTGAAAGGGTGGATCCATTGGGGTGGGTGCAGGAAGTCCACTGCGACCAAAAGACGAAGTGCCAAAGCATTCTTTAAACGTATGATATGAAGAGCTGCAGATACATCAGTTTCCAAAAAATTCCTAGCTTCTGGACTTTTATTTATTTACTTGAATTATGTCCTAGCTTACTACTAGGGCTCAGGACAGCTAAGAATAGTTGCCAGAACAATCTTAAGCAGAGCTGCACCCTTCTACACCCATTGACTTAGAAGGAGGTAGCTCTGCTTAGAATTGCATTGCTAGCTAGGTTCAGATATTGTTTTTGTGAATAAAGCTTTTCTGTAGAGGATTTTTCCATTGCATACAATCAGATCAAATCCAAGCCTGAACTCTCCCTAGAAGTTAAAATGACTAAACTGAGGTTATCGAGTTTGGTCACATTATGAGAAGATGAGACTCAGTGGAAAAGACAACAATGTTAGGAAAAGACCCAACATAAGTTGGATGGACTCAATCAAGGAAGCCATGAGGGCCCCCAGGTTGCAAGACCTGAGCACAGCTGTTAACAATAGGATGTTTTGGAAGTCATTAATTCATAGGGTCGCCAGAAGTTGGAAGCAACTTGGTGGCACTTAACACACACAGAGGGACAACCGGTTCCATGCATACAATTCCCCTCTCCTGTGACCGACTTTCAACTTCTCTTCCATGCTGTTCTTGAGGGTCCTTCATCTCCCCAAGGTGTGGCATGTTGTGTGACATTTTGGGCTCCAGCAGGAGGTGGGGAGGAAGAAAGTTGGGATCTAGAGGTAGAAACACTCCCATCAGTAGAAATTACCCAGTGGATCACAGGTAATATATGAAGCCAGCACAGATGCTTTGTGTGAGATGGAGTGGTTGGTTTGTGTTTTTCAAGGTATTTTTTCTCACCCTTTTTAGGCCAACTGAGTTAGATGCTTTGGTGTTTGGACATCTGTTCACGGTCCTTACTACCCAGCTGATCAGTGACGAGCTGTCTGAAAAAGTGAAAAGCTACAGTAACCTCATATCGTTCTGCAGAAGAATAGAGCAGCATTACTTTGAGGGTCGCGCCAAAGATTCAACTTTCAGGCCGTCATTGATAAGCTGAATTGTTATATGGCAGTAGAAGTTTTAAAACGGGAGGTCTGATTTTTGTATTGTTTAATGAAGACTAGCCATGAGTTTGAAAATTGGTCTTTGTTGCACTACTTCTGTTTGAAACTGCCAAACCCCCCAAAACGATCTGCCTGTGTTGAATTCAATGAACACATTAGAATTTAAGAGAAAATTTACTGGAGTTGTTCATTATAGTAGCCTGCATGCTATTTGAATTTCTAAAGTGCCCTTGAAACAACACTGTATCAAGATTTAACAACAATAAAATTTACATGGACTGTATCAATATTGTCCTCTTTCATCATCCTAAGCATTTTTTGCTCAGCATTCTATGGTGTCTTCAAAGTCATTGCCTTCTGTAGAGTTCATAAATTGGCAGCATGATCAAGCTAATCCTGAAAACAAAAACCTATTTAGATTCTTATGGTTTAGAAGTGAGAATTTAGCTCTGTTTATCTTGCAGTAGGAAGAGTTTGCATTTCTGTAGAAGCCTCCAAAATTAAACCAACTATAGTCAATTCCAATGGAGCAATTCAGGACAAGGTGGCAGCAAAAGAAATTATTATTACACTAGCCCCAATGAATTCCCCACAAAGGCCAAAGTAGGCCTGGAAAGGGCTTCCTGCCCCTGCCTTTTTACTCATAGAACCAAGCTTGGTTGCCTAGCAACAACCACTGAGGGGAAAGTGGTTTCTCACAGCAGTTTTGGCAGTTTATTCAGACAGGGAATCGCCAAGCCTGTAGTGGGCGCGGGAGAGAAGTGGTCCCAGCCCCCAGCCAATGGCATGCAAGTACTCTTGAGTGGCAGTTGATGGTTGATGGACTGCACAGCACAGCCAATGGGAAAGCCAGAAAGTGCCAATACGCTGGGCGTATATATATACACACACACACACACACATACATACACGATAATAGTAAAAAGACTGGCTCCCTCTCCAATTATTACAGCACCACTTACACTCAAGGTATTGGTCTCTCCAAGCCTGGAAGACTCTCTAGGTGTGCAGAAAAAGGATGATGAATGAGCATATTCTATGGAATGCTGTGGGTAGTTGAGAGTAAGTTAACAGAAACTAAAAGTAGAGGGATATGGCCTGGTGAAGCCTCTGAGAGTCCGGAGAGGAAGACCTGGACATTGAGGAGGGAGATTTCCAAATTCTTTGCCCCCTTTTTTTTCACCCAATGTTGAAGTTAATGGATGGATGCCTGTCAACCACATATACAAGGTAAGGGGTTGACGTACTTGTGGAACTTCCCCAATTATAGAGAAAATGTTACTTTATAAATAAAAGCTGGAGAAAACTCACCTGACCACAGTCATTCATACCTTGGTAAAATCCAGACTTGACTATTGTAGCATGCTGTATATGGGACTAGCCTTGAAGAAAGGAAATTTCAATTGGTCCAAAATGTGGCAGCTATTGTCCTTTAGAAGAAGGAGAGGAGATTGAATTTATACCCTGCCCTTCACTTGTAGTCTCAGAGCAGCTTACAATCTCCTTCCTCT
>NW_015165302.1:0-8467 GCF_001447785.1 Gekko japonicus | reverse complement strand
CAGATACCCTGTGAGGTAGGTGGGGCTGAGAGAGCTCTGAGACAACTGCTCTTGAGAGAACAGCTCTGAAAGAACTGTGACTGACCCAAGGTCACCACAGCAGGTGCATTCCCTACTGGAATGATCATATTAAACTAGTGTTATACCAATCTTGCAGTCTTTTTCCACACTCAGTACAAGATGCTGGGTTTGATCTTTGGTGGTGGAAAGTGCCATCGAGTCACAGCTGACTTATGACCCTGTGGGGTTTTTAAGGCAAGAGACATTCAGAGGTGGCTGGCCCGCCTCTACTACCCTGGTATTCCTTGGAGGTCTCCCATCCAAATAATGGCCAGGGCTGACCCTGCTTAGCTTCCAAAATCTGATGAGATCGGGCTAGCTTGGTCCATCCAGGTCAGGGTGGATTGATCTTTAAAGGCCTAAAATGGCTCCGAATAGCTGCAGGACCACCTCTGTGTATATCAATCAGCCCAAGACTTGAGATAAACACAGGGAGACTTCCTCTAGGAACACGTTTAACAGGGATTTAGCTGGTGGAAACCCATGGAAGGGTTTTCTTGACTGTCCCCTCCCCCCTTGGAACTTCTTGCAGGAGTTGAGAATGGCTGCTTCCTTGAACGAGAGCCAGTTTGGTGTAGTGATTAAGAGCTGCAGGACTCTAATCTGGAGAACCCAGTTTGATTCCCCACTCCTCCACATGAAGCCAGCTGGGTGACCTTGGGTCAGACACAGTTTTCTCAAAGCTCTCAGCCCCATCTGTCTCACAGTGTGTCTATTGTGGGGAGAGGAAGGGAAGGCAACTGTAAGTCGCTCTGAGACTCCTTCAGGTAATGAAGGGTGGGGTAGAAAACCAACTTCTCCTCCTCCTCCCAGTCCATACATATCAGTAGTGGGTGAGCAGTAAATTAGCATACAGCATAATGATGTTTAACAGATCCAAGGACCAAACAGGAACAATAAGCTTAGTTTATATGGTTATTTATGGACTGTATATTATATATGTATGAGCTATATGTATGGACTGGTGATTTCCATTTCATTGTATCTGAATAAGTGGGCTTTGCACACGAAAGCTTATACCTTGAATAAAAATTTGTTGCTCTTAAAGGTGCCACTGAACTCAAACTTTGTTCTGCTGCTTCAGACCAACATAGCTACTCACCTGAATCTGTTGATTTACAGGTAAAGCCACTGGAAGACCATAGGTCTCAGTGATAGTTTGCTGAAGTGTTCCCTCTAAGCTGAGTTAGTGTGAGCTAGCTCACAAGTTTTTTAGCCTCCGGCTCACACATTTTTGTCTCAGCTCAGGAAGGATGGCTCCAGATCAAATGAATTTATGCAGTAGCCAAATTGCTTGCTCATAACTTTAATTCCAGTAGCTCACAAAGTAGAATTTTTGCTCACAAGACTCCACAGCTTAGAGGGAGTATTGGTTTGCTGTGCATCCGTTTTAGCTACCGCAGAAGTTTCTGCAGTACTTTTCTATGCAGCTTCAGAGGAACTGCCAGTTAAGGATGTGGTGCAAAATTCTTGGATTCACAGCCGCTGCTCCTGTATCCTGTAAATAAAAAGAGCTGGCGAGAGCATCTGGGCGGACTCCCACACTCTCCGTTCACTTTGATCCACTGCAGTGGGATATTCTGTGCTTTCAGTGAACGCAGGAAATGAAAATCGGTGCAAATGGAGCCAAGTTCACCTCGAAAGGAAGCAGCTGCAAGGGAATATGATTGTTCTCTGGAAATATGTCCGATAAAAACACTCAACAGAGGCTGAAACAGTTGTTGGAAGGTTAAAGAGCACTGGATTCAGGAGCTAATGACCCTGTACGTTTTACAGCTAGGTTGTTACAAAGATCTAGGTTGCAAGTTAGATTTTTTCAAATGATTGTAGGTATAAATTTTCTAAAATCTCCTTAGAACAATTGTGGCAGCAAATAACGCAGGGAGGTTTGTGATTCATTTTTGTTGGTTTCCTGGTTCTAAGTGTAAGAAAGGAAGGTCTCTCTCCGCACAGCACAAGATCTGGAGCCCTCCTTTATTTCCAGGGTCTGTGATTTAACACCATGAGAGACCAGAGTTTGGTTGGGAAGGAAGGAATTGTCCTACTGAAAATTTCCTCTTGCTAGCAAGCCAATCATCGTAAGAGATCAGGAAGGAGATCAGGTTGACTAGAATATCTTTCTTATGTAACATTTGGCTTGGAGTACTGATGTGAGTCACGTAAAGATGTGAGCTTTTCCTTTATATGTGGTAACTTTCTATATTTTACATGTGGAACAAATGAGAGCCTTCCTAATGGCGTACCTTGGAAAATTGTCCTGTAAACACTATTAAGTACATGCTGGTTTTAGTTGATGCCTGTCCTGCCTGATAACAGCTGGTTTAAGAAGGCAAACTAAAAAGATCAACCAGCAAATTGTATTCAGAATAAGTTGTTTAGCATTTAAATTCTGTTTCTCCAGCCCCATCTCAGTTCAATAAACCCATCTACCTATTTTAGTTGGCTAGCTGCTTACGCACCAAATTGGTGCTCAAGGCAGTAATACCCCACCCGTGCAATTACATGACATGTAAAATTCATAAAACTACAGTCCACAAAGCCAGAATCAAAGGCAGCAACTCAGAAAACAGCTGAGAATTCTGTACAGGCCTACAAGCACAGATAGACATCAGATTGTAGGCCTTCTGGAACAAAAAGAGGTTTTAACCCAATCCAGAAGGCTTGGTGCCGCTTTCAGCTCTATGTTCTGAAAGCATAGACCATAGAGCCAGTCTGGCATCGTGGCTAGAGTGTAGGCCTTGGATCTGGGAAACCCAGGTTCCAACCCCCATTCTTCCATGGAAGCTTGCTGGGTGACCTTGGGCCATGATACCCTGCCTAACCCACCTCACACGGTTGCTGTGAGAATAAGATGGAAGCGAAGAGAATTATGTAAGTTGCTAGGGGGTCCCCCCTGGGAAGGAGGGACATAAATGAAGCAAATCAATGAATTTGGGGTGTTTTTCTGGAAAATTATCAATGTAAGAACATTGAAGTGAAAGGTGGGGGATCACTGTGTGTGCTACTTGATGTTTTCTTCACCAGGTCACTTTATTCTGCTGGCGACATTAGTTTTATAGTCTAGTTCATCAGTGTGTTTGAATCATCAGTGACTTCCTAGATTCCAGTTTGCAGCGGAGCAATGGCACAATTTGTTCAACAACATCCGATCACCCACTTAACTTCTTTGTAAAGTCTGACGCTATGCATTAATTCAGTTGGAGAGCATCTTTTGGATTATAAATCCCAGCTATCTAGACATGATTTAGCAAGAAATACTGATCTATTGTAAGCAAATAAAGTGCGGATAAATCTATTTGAGCCACTCAGACTGCACTTAAGGGGATGGAGAAGAGGGGATTATGTTGCAAACTCAATAAATTAAGTAAAATGAGCTGCAAGACTTTGTAGATAATTTCTGTAAACTTAACCTTCCATTTTGTTTTGTGCTGCCTTTACCTGCTCTCCGTTGCTGTAATTGAGTTGTCAGAATGCTGTTTAAATTAGGTTAAGAATCAGGGATTCAAAAGATAGGATGAAGTACTTATTTTCCTGCTTCAGAGTTTTAATGGAGAAGTAGTGACATTTTGAAGGCTATTATTACAAGGACTTTGTTATGTGTATACTTTGTTAAGAGGCACAGGGCTTTTGTAATGGGGAAATTAATTTTGAACACTTAGTCAACTACAATATAATGGATGTGTAAGCTCTGAATTGGAATCTCAAATGTCGAAATGACATGCCACCAGTAACTAGGGTTGTAACCTTTTAATCAGCACAACTGATTAAATGTTTAAAACTGCAGAACAAAGTTAGAGTCCAGTGGCACCTGTAAGACCAACAAAGTTTTTATTCAAGGTATGACTTTTCGTGTGCAGAATAGGGTTCCCAAGTACTTACCATGATCCGGCGGGGGAAACATGCTCCCCGGCTGGACCATTCCTCCCTGTAACGCACCATGCCATTGCCAGGAAGTGATTCCGGGCGACACTCTGGCAATGGGACTGAAAACTCGATGGTACCATCGAGTTTCCAGCCCCATTGCCAGAGCGTCGCCCGGCGTCACTTCCTGGCGACGGCATGGTGCGGCGTGCCTGTTGTCCCTGTAAGAATGATCCTGCGAGGACGTCTGTGTCCCCCGCCGAATCACGGTAAGTACTTGGGAAGCTTGGTGCACAAACACTTCCTCAGATGCACTGAAATGAAAGTTAACAGTTCAGATATAGAGACCGATGCCTCTACATAGGTGAACAGCAAATTAGCATATAACTTAATGAAGATATTTTGACATATGCAAAAGCCAAACAGCAATAACAAGCTAAGTATATATGGTCACCAAGTCACCATTTGTTTGGATTTAATTGGATGGGTGGAACAGTGTAGTAATAAATATGTCAAGATAGGAGACATCTGTGTAAGATTAGCTTTCTTAATAGTAAAGTGTAATAAACTGAGACTGCAGTTGAGAAAGCATTGCCTTCTGTTTTGTTTGGGCCTTTGCGGTTTTTAATACCCCTTTCCACTCCCACTCCTGCATCGACCTGCTTTTCCTAGGGCTGGGGAATAGTGCAGAAGAAGACTGGTGGCAGGAGAGAGGTTGTAGCTCAGGGGCAGAACATCTGCTTTGCGTGCAGAAGATTTCAGGTTCGGTCCTCAGCAGCTCCAGTTAAAAAGGCTCAAGTAGTTGGCAATGTGAAAAGTTCTTTGCCCGAGTCCCTCGACTGGTCAGAGTAAACTGTATGGACCTTGATAGATCAGTGGCGGCTTTGAAGCAGCTTCATGGGCCAGCAATCCACATCCATTTCCCAATGGGCTGACATGATCTTGAAAAATGAATCCAGGTGGCAGGTTTCTGCTTCTTCTAGAGCACCTCTCAAGTGTTCCTGGCCCACTCAGCTGCTTCAGTTGTTTTGGGCAGTCAGGAAAGAAAGCAAAGGCCAATGGCATGCAAGAGGACAGGATAGGGACGTCTGGCTTTAGAAACTGCCAGGTCACTGGGAGAGGCTGGCTAGAGGTCTGGGCCGCATAGGCTGAGAGGGTATCATGGGAAAGTCAGCTTGCAAATTACTCTTGTCTTCCCTCAGTAGCTTTTTTCCCAGTAGGAAAAAAGATTCCGTCTCCCAAGAAATTTAGCATTTTACCCCGCAGGTTCAGAGCATGCAGATGTGTGTAAACAGGAACAGCCATTGCCAAAAGGCCAGTGAGGATTGGATAAGGAGAACCTGAAGGTTTCAGCCTTTCCTTCCTCTTCACTCCAAATCATGGTCCTTTAGCACTGCTTTTCTGGTACCAATTGGGCCCCCCCTCGCGTAGAACCTGTTTAAAAGGAGCCATTGGGGTAATGTTGGATATCTAGTTAGGCCGTGATTGAAAACTCAAAAATTCCAGAGAACAAAGTTAGAGCCCCGTGGCACCTTTAAGACCAACAAAATTTTATTCAAGGTATGAGCCTTCATGTGCACGCACACTTCTTCAGATACAATGAAATGGAAAGTACCACTCCATGCATACATAACATATAGTCCATACATAACCATATATATTAAGTTTGTTATTCCTGTTCAGACCTTGAATCTGTTAAATATCTTTATTATGCTGTATGCTAATTTACTACTCACCCTCTACCTACCTATATGTAAAAAAGGTAAAGGTTCCCTTGCTCGAAAGCCAGTCAAATCCGACTCTAGGGTTGCGGTGCTCATCTCCATTTCAAAGCCGAAGAGCCAGCACAGTCCGAAGACTTTTCCGTGGTCATGTGGCCGGCAAGGCGCACGGAATGCTGCTACCTTCCCACCGAAGTGGTACCTATTTATCTGCTTGCAATTTCTTGCTTTCGAACTGCTAGGTTGGCAGGAGCTGGAACTAGAGACGGGAACTCACTCCGTCATGCGGCACCCAGGTCTCGAACTGCTGAACTACTGACCTTCCACAGCCTGCAGTTCAGCGTCTTAACCACTTGACCCCCCGCAGCTCCTTTTACCTATATGTATGGACTGGTAATTTCCATTTCATTGTATCTGAACATACAATGCTTATACACTGAATAAAACTTCATTGGTCTTAAAGGTGTCACTGGACTCAAACTTTGTTATATTCACTGTAGATTGTTTTGAAGTGAGCATATAAGTCCAGATGGATAAAACCAAAGTTCAGTGGTACCTTAAAGACTAACCACATTTATTTCAATATGAGATTTTGTGGGTCACAGCCCCCTTGCTCAAAAACTCTTTTAAGGTAACACTGCACTTCTGTTTCATTTTGCTGTGATGGGCAAACATTGGTACCCCTTTTAAGCTTATCAGTCAACTAAGCAAGGTCTCGATATAGAAATATATAGCAAATCCATAGCACCCTGGAGAGCCAGTGTGGTAGAGTGGTCAGAGTGTCAAACTAGGATTTGGGAGACCCGGGTTTGAATCCTCTCTCTGACATGGAAGCTTGCTGGGTGACCTTGGGCCAGTCACACACCTTCATCCTAACCTACCTCTTTGTGTGGTTGTTGTGATGATAAAATGGAGGAGAGGAGAATAATGCAAGTCACTTTGGGTCCCTATGGGCCTAACCAGGTCCAAACCTGCTTAGCTTCCAAGATCAGTCAAGAGCCTGGGCTGTCCATGTCAAAGGAGGCTTTAGGATGATGCAAAAACCAAGGTGAGGCAGTCCACATGGGGAACGTGTGTGTGTGTGTGTGTGTGTGTGTGTGAAATCAGACCATCAACAAAAAGCACAGCTAATGCAATAACTAAATAACACATTTTGTACGTTGTAAACACAAACACCTATAAAAAAACCCCTCCCAAACACACTGACTTCAAGATCCCGCCTGGGAAGGGACTGTGGTTTGGTGGTAGACCATCTGCTCGGCATGCAGAAAGTCCCAGGTTCAATCCCTGGCATCTCCAGTGGAAAGGATCAGGTACTGTGAAAGACCTTGACCCAAGACCCGGGAGAGCCACTGCTAGTCTGAGCAGACAATACTCGCTGACGGACCAAGGGTCTGATTCAGTAGAAGGCAGCTTCATATGTACCCTGCTGACAGTTCCTGCAGACAGGAGGATTTCTGCCCACTGAAGTGTGACTCCTCCTGCTTCATCCTAAAATGCCCCCCCAATGCTGCTTATGGGGGACAAGGGAGCCCCTGGAGTAGCTTGGGAATTGGAGCTCTTCCTGGCAACTAACCCTACCCCACCTATATGTAATGGTTGAAGACATCTTGTTTCACTGTATCTGAAGAAGTGTGCATGCACATGAAAGCTTATACCTTGAATAAAACTTTGTTGTTCTTAAAGGTGCCACTGGGCTCAAACTTTGTTCAATCACACACACAGGCGCCTTTCACGAACATGGAGGCCATTATGTTATCAGAAATGCATTTTAAAAGTTGCAGACAAGCTGTTTCACAATAAAATCTTCATTTTGTTCAGCAACGTATTTCCACTTGCACAGGTCATAGTGCTAGCTACAGAATGTTAGTCTAAAAGTATGGTTTCCCAGTAACTGAAATTTATAATTTAATAATGCATTTATAGAATCTGTTTTCAAATGGGGGTGTAAGAAGTGCTCACAATTGCGTCAGGATCATTGCATGACTGGTGCTCGCACAGTGACACTCATATTAACAGAATTCCAATTAGTTAGCAATGCTAATGTTTTATTGGGGATATGCCAGGGCTCCTAGTTTTAGGGTAAAGCCATCTTTCATACGATCTTTCATCAAGTATTTTTCCCGGTATTATCCCAAAATGTTTGTACTTCCCCAAATGTATAAATTTGCAGAAGAGCTTTAACAGAACATTATTCTTACATGGTTTATAAAAGCTGCAAAAGATAGATTACAGAAACATTTGAGAAAACTGTGCCTTGACACTTGAGGAACAGTTCTAGAAACTGCCTCCAGGTAGTCTCATTATTTCACAAAAGTAATGCAAAATAAAAAAAAGATGAAAATGCCACGAAGTTAGAGTGAAAAGCCAGCCAACCTAATGACCAGCAAGGTCATGCAAAACTTGATACCCAGGTAATATTTTTTTTTCCTTTTAAAAAATGTATTATAAGGATAGTGGGTGGATCCTACCTCTGTCCTACCACTCCACTTTAGCAAAATTTATTAATTTATCTATTAAAATATTTATCCCCTGCCTTTCCTTTTGGCTCAGGCTTGAAGTCTTCCTCCAGTCTCAAGGGCCGTCCTTCAATTTATGTGGCTTATGAGAGCCACTGGATCGGCTCTAGTAATTAAAGGGGCAGCATGTATCATTCCAAATAAGTCAAAGAACCCCTAAAAAGGAAGTGGATGCACATCCCACTGGGAACAAAGAAGTTATCTATAAAAAGGAACTTCAGACATGTCCCGAAAGCCCAAACTATCGTAACACCACCTTTTTCTCAAGCGAAGCTTGCTCAGAACCAGGGGTCATTTAGTAGAAAA
>NW_015165301.1:368316-375947 GCF_001447785.1 Gekko japonicus | reverse complement strand
ATTGGATAGGAGCAGGGGGAGAGGGGTGGCAGGCGGGTGGTCGCTCTTGGGGCGGGGCTTCCACTGCCAGCCAGCTGGTTGGGGGTGGATTGAAGTCCCCAGGAGTGGGGAAACTCCTGCTAGGAACTGGGGGCTGGCAACCCTACCACAGAGGGGAAATTCCAGTGTTGAGCAAGGGTTGGACTTAGGGTTGCCAAGTCTGTCTTTGTCCCCAGCGGGGGACTTTGGGGGGGATTCCCGGAGGGGGCGGGGCATCCCCAACACAATGATGTCACGTTAGGGATGTCCCTGCTCCAAGCCCCGCCCCCGAGAACTATCCCAGGAGGCCACCCCTCTCCCTAACGTCCTGCAAGATTTAAAGGGCCCGCTGATCAGGTGGAGGGCCCTTTAAATCTTGCAAGACGGGAGGAGGTGGCTGCCGCTGCACACCTGAACTCCAAACACCAATGCCGCTTGGAATTCAGGCTCATGGGGCTCGGTCGCTGGTGGCCAGAAGCACTTAAAGGGACCCCTTTAAGTGCTTCCAGCTGGTGGCCCTGCTGGCTGCAAGCACCTAAAGGGGTGCCTCTAAGTGCTTCCAGCCGGCAGCCTCACACGCCCGATCTCCAAGTGACATTACTGCTTGGAGATCAGGAGCACGGGGTCTGGTCCCCGCTGGCTGCAAGCACTTAAAGGGGTCCCTTTAAGTGCTTCCAGCCAGCGGCCACCCATGCCCTGTCTCTGAGCAGCATTACTGGTCGGAGTTCGGACATGCAGGGCCTGGTCCCCAACAGGTGCAAGCACTTAAGGGGTCCCTTTAAGTGCTTGCAGCCGGTGGGCCCCGCTTGCCCAATCTCCAAGTGGCATTACTGCTCGGAGATCGGACATGCGGGGTCCGGTCTCCACCGGCTGCAAGCACTTAAAGGGGTCCCTTTAAATGCTCCCAGATGGCAGCCCCATGCGCCCCGTCTCCAAGTGGCATTACTGTTTGGAAATCAGACACGTGGGGCCTGGTCCCCACCGACTGCAAGGACTGAAAGGATTCCCTTTAAGTGCTTCCAGCCAGTGGCCCCACGCACCCAATCTCCAAGCAACAATGCTGCTTAAAATTCAGGCATGCGGCCTGTAGTCACCCCTCTCCCTCCCCTCTCTCATAGAGAGGTGGCTGTAGGTGTTTGGGCTTGGAGGCGGGTTGAAACCCCCCCCAAAAAAAGTGGGTAAATCTCCCCAGACCAGGAAGGGGTCTGGCAACCCTAGTTGGACTAGAAGACCCTTGAGGTCCCTTCCAGCTCTCTGTTTTGTTCCACTTGGGAAGGCTCGGGGTCATCATGTGGCTCCTCCTTCCACTGCCACCGGGGCTGGGTTTACATTTGGGTCAGCTGGTGGTGCTGGGAGCCACGGGGGCTGCCAAATGCTGCAGACAGAGATCCAGATGGTGCCCTCTCTGCTCGTCTTGGTAGGTCTTGGTTCTCCACCCTCCATTTCTTAAGGAGCCTCACCCTGCCTGCTGTTGCTGTGGTGAAGCCGGCTGCCAGTCTGGGCGAATTGTGAAGCAGAACTGGATGAAAAGCCACTCTCTGGGGATTCCCGCCTGGCCCATCGCTTGTGTTCCTCTTGGCTCACCAGTATCCAAAACAGGGGAAAGGTGAAAACAGCAAAAGAACCACCTGACGGAAGAGCTGCAAAGACCCAAGTCAACCTGCTGGCTGATGGGAAGGGTGGATGATCAAGCCTGCAAACCATCCAGGCGGGGCTGGGCCGGGCCGACCTTCAGGGCCAGAGATGCTGTGACGGTTTTCAGTTCTGCTCCACATCAGAGCCTCTTTGGGAATGGGCCTGGCTCCTTTCCGGGGAGATTGACTGCTTCTCAGTAAGGATGAAAACACAGAGCCTACCCTGGGTATACCAGTGGTAGTATACCCTGGCCGGGCTGGCACAAATGTTTAATTCAGAACCAAACTATATGTTACTCCCCCCCCCCCGGCTTGTTTATGCATGTTTTCACGTGTTCCCTGTGGCCAGACAGCAGCTGTGGGGAACAGCTTCTAAAAGCAGACACCCAAAAAGGGAGGGTCCAAATGGGTTCGGAGTGGCCCTGCAGGGGGAGGCGGGGCTCTGGTTTCCCCCACAAGCCGTTTTCTTTCGCAAAAACCAGACTGGGGAGGAGTGATTTTTGCTGCGCCACGAGTCTCTGTGCATACGGAGCAGGAATACTAGTGAAATAACTACACCCCTGCAGGTTTTTCACCCAAAAATGCCATTTGGGGGCAGAGGCAGGAGTTGTTCCTTCCCCCACGGCACCATTCTGAGCCCATTTGGACTCTCTCTTGTCGAAGCCGTTCCATGCAGCTGCTGTGTATATATAGGAACAAAATAATACTGTGAGGTATTTAAGAGAAAAGAAAAACTATACGCAAGAAATGTTTGAACAACAATGGTATCCTTTTATTAATCATGGGAATCAAATGCATGGATTAAATAATGCTCAGCAAAAGATATGACTATGTGCTCAGTTGAGGATATGGACTCTATTAGAGTTCCCTTTTCATTACTATAATATGATGACTTTATTTACTTATGTCACTGCACAGTTGTAAATTTATATATGTTTACAATAAAGACATTTAAAACACATCCTTTAACTGTTTGAAATGGTATATTTATAAAAGAAGAAGAAGAGATTGGATTTATACCCCGCCCTTCACTAACCAAAGGAGTCTCAGACCGGCTTACAAACTCCTATCCCTTCCTCTCCCCACAACACACACCCTGTGAGGTAGGTGAGGCTGAGAGAGCTCTGACAGAAACGGCTCTTTTTCAAGAACAGCTCTGAGAGAACTATGGCTTTCCCAAGGTAATCCAGCAGGTGCAAGTGGAGGAGTGGGGAATCAAACCCAGTTCTCCCAGATTAGAGTCCATGCACTTAACCACTAACATGCATATTGGTGTGGGATCACTGGAGCTAAGTTACACACTGTGGGCTTTAGCCAATGTTTCTTGAAAATCAGTATCCTTTATGTGATCATTGATCACTAAATTAGCTTTACTAAGCCACATGAATTTTAAACGAGGGGAAAAACCAAAAGTGGTCTATGTCTCATCTATTGGGTTGAGCCAAGTAGGAATATAAAGATAAGTCATTAGAAATATTGTAAATTTAAATGTAATTTGAAGACAGAAACTGAAAGACATAAGAATAGAGATAAGAGGCCAAGATGGGATAAGTGAATATTTGTTGCCCAGATCCTTCTACTTACCATTTGGTGACACATTTTCAGTCTGCCAAGTGACTGTTACTATTCATATCAGGGCATAGGTCTGAAGCAATAGAACAAAGTTTGAATACAGTGGCACCTTTGACACCAACAAAGTGTGCATGCACACAAAAACCTCTACCAAGAATTAAACATTGTTGGTCTCAGGGCTTTTTTTGTAGAAAAAGCCCAGCAGGAACCTATTAGCATAATAGGCCACACTCAACAGCAGAAACCTATTAGCATATTAGGCTACACCCACAACAGTACAGCTCATTAGCATATTAGGCCACACCCTGTGCCTTTCCTTGGCTTGCCCAGGCACCCTGTGGCCGTGGGGAGCCCGGGCAAGCCCCCGCCCCTTGAAGGGAAGGCAGTTTAAATTGCCTTCCCTTGGCTTGCCTGGGAAAGCCGGCCCTTGGACAGGCCAAGGAAGGCACGGGGAGGCATTTAAATGCCTCCCCGATCCTTCCAGGGCCCTCCCTGGCCCGCCCGCCTCGGAGTCGCCAGGTGGGGGTCACTCTCCAGGCCTTCGCTCTGTAGCCACGTATGCAGAAGTTTTGGCTGTAGTGGGCGTGGCCAACTCTGAAGCCAGCCGGAACTCCGTTCCTGTGCGCTCCTGCCCAAAAATAGCCCTGGTTGGTCTTACAGGCGCCCCTGGACTCAAACTTTGTTCTATATCAGGGCATAGTTTCCCTGCCTGGTCCAATGTTGCCATGCCGTTTCGTTTCCACCTGGTGGCAGCATCTCTTCAAGAAAGCACCCACTTGTTTGAAAGGCTACATTTAGCTGGTTTGGCTGAAACAGCTACCATTTGTTGCCCTGTGCTCACACCAGCCCCTAGCTAGGTAGTTTTCGGGGGGCGGGGGGCGCTGCAAGGACCAACAACATGGAGCTTAATTAGATTACCGCTAATTAGAATAATGACTGATGGTGGTGATCTTAGAAAGGCCCAGCCAGGGCATCCAGCAGTTCCTGGGCAGGGCAGAGCACTGGCCGCAGTGCCCGGAGTCCCAGAGAGAGCCCCAAGCCCAAACCCGGGCCAAGGACAGCCAGAGGGTGGGAGAGCCCCCAGAGACGGCTGCCTGCCCACCCTGCTTCACCTCTCCCGTGGGGTCATGCTGAGGTCTTGATTGGCACACTGGAGGCAGCCCAGCTGGGAACCAGGTCTTCCTCGCCTCTCTCGCTCCCTCCCCCCCTCCCGCCATGCAGTTTGGGATCCCGACTTCCTCCCCTCGGTAGCCGAGCGAGGCAGGGAAGTGTCCGGCCGTGATGAGGAGCTGGTTCCCGAGTGCAGAGTCCTGCCTGTGCCACCGAGATGCTCCCAGAATTCAGTGCCACCACTTTACTCAGAGTGGGGCAAGGGATTTGGAGGCACCCCTCTTCCTCCCCTCCAACTCAGCTGCAGCTTCAGATTGCTCAGCCACAGAAAAACCGAGGGCCCCCCGCCCACCCTGAGGGGGGGTCTGGCATCCTCCTAAAGGGGGCTGGGCATATGTGGGGGGGGGCATGGCCCCTCTCGCCCCTGGCTAGCTACAGGCCTCACAATGAAGCGTTATGAGCCGACTGGACATTTCTATCCATTCCTAAGACTTTGTTCTTTTGCTAGCCCTTCTAAGACCACAGCCTTAACAGGAGATGGCAGAACAATGGAAACACAAATGCCAGTTTGAGAAAGCCTTCTTGTAAAAAGGTGTGGGGGGGTGTTGTATTTGGAGAGAGGAAACGGCCAAATAACAGGCTGTGTTATGTGAGGGGGAGGGGGGGAGATTGGATTTATACCCCGCCCTTCGCTACCCAAAGGAGTCTCAGAGTGGCTTACAAACTCCTTTCCCTTCCCCTCCCCACAACAGACACCCTGTGAGGTAGGTGGGGCTGAGAGAGCTCTGACAGAAACGGCTCTTGAGAGAACAGCTCTGAGAGAACTTGTGATTGAAGAAGAAGAGATTGGATTCATACCCCATGGCCCTTCACTACCCAAAGGTGTCTCAGAGCGGCTTACAAACTCCTTTCCCTTCCCCTCCCCACAACAGACAGACACCCTGTGAGGGAGCTGGGGCTGAGAGAGCTCTGACAGAAACGGCTCTTTTTCAAGGACAGCTCTTACCAGAACTAGGGCTTGCCCAGGGTCATCCAGCAGGTGCAAGTGGAGGAGTGGGGAATCAAACCCGGTTCTCCCAGATTACAGTCCGCGCACTTGACACCAAACTGGAGATGTGAAGATAGGGTGGGCCTGCTCCCTGGAACTCAGATCCACACTGTCCATATTGTACTGTGACTTGGGTGGCCCAGGCTGGCCCGATCAAATCAGCTCTCAGAAGCCGAGCAGGGTCGGCCCTGGTTAGTACTTGGACGGGAGACCTCCAGGGAAGCCCTGGGTCACTCCACAGAGGCAGGCAATGATAAACCACCTCTGAATGCCTCTTGCCCTGAAAACCCTACGGGGGGGGGGGTCACCATGAGTCAGCTGCGACGTGCACTTTCCACCACCACCATGTTTGTACAGGGGCTACCACTGTACACCAGCTATTGCCAGCCTCCTGTTCCAGCCACCCCCCTTCCACCCGTTCCCACCCCACCGAGCATCAGAACCTATGTTTGGCCTGCTGCCATGCCTCCTGGGGGGGGGCTCTTTCCTCAGGGGAAGGTGTTACAGCAGTTGATCCATGCACAAGCTTGTTGACCCCCTGGGCAGAGAACCAGACTTGCCCCACAGCCCTCACACACAGCTGATCTGGGGCAGGGGGTCCTGGAGAGCAGCGAACTGTGAGAAAGATGTTCAGCTGTGGAAAGGGTGGCTTGTCTCAAACAGACACTCAGGCCTGTGCAAAAATTGAACCAGAGGCCGGTGGGACCTGAAAGATGGACAACATGAACTTTCATGGGTCAGAGTTCGCTTCATCACTACCAGCATCTTCGATAAATGTAATAATAACAACACTGGTCTGTTTCATTCCATTCAATCTGGGCTACTGGAGGGCTGTAAACCTGTTTCTTTTTTTCCCCAAATTTTTTAAATTCAGGATATAAACATTCACAACCAGCATTGAATTTTCTACATCTGTCCCGGTTATACCCTACCCACCTCCCTTTTCCCCTCCCTATTATACGGCTTCCCACAGTGCTATGACCTCCTGCATATTCCCTTCTTTTTTATGATATATCAATTTCCTTTTTATAGATCACTAGGTAACTGTTATTTCACTATAGCAATTAATTTCTTACTTATCTTCAAAAAATTATATGGTTAATAATTATTAAAACAAAATAGATTGTCTTTTACTTCCCAATACTTTTCCAAGTATTCTTTTAGATCCTTCCAGTCGTTACAAAAATCTTCTGCTTCCATGTTGTTCAATTTCCTTGTCAGCTTATCCATTGGCTGTAAACCTGTTTCTGACACACCATCGTGGAAGTTGTGGCCTGAAATATACTGGGTTCGAGATGCGTATAGTGATCAGCTCATAGTTTATTAGTAATTTCAGCTTAACTCTAAGACAGCTCTAACAGGGCCGGAGCCCTGCTTATATGCATGCAAAACACCCACCCACACACCCACACACACTCCCCGTGATAGGCTATTTACAAAACATTACTACTTGATTGGTTTATTCCAGAGTCCTGGTTGGCTATTGTTCTTGTGCTCCTAGCTCAGCCAGTCTCTAGGGTGATTCAATCAGGGATGATTCAATCCCAATACAAGGCTTCCAACTTCTAAACAGGTCCCTGTAGGGACCCTTTAATACAGGGATACCCAATGTGATGCCCACGGGCACCCTGGCACCTGCTGACACCCTTCCTGGTGCCCACCAAGTGCTCTTAGAAAGTGGGCGGGGGCCAGGCGGGGCTTGTTGGAAGTGAAGGACTGGGCGCTGTCAGCCTCCAGACGACGTGGCAACAGATTTAGACAGCCAGAGAGGGCAAACCTTAAGCTTCCTTCCTGTATTTACACTTCTGCCAGGTCCCTTTGATATGTAGACTGTGCTCTTGGAGAAAACTTCCTTCCAGGTCATTCTCTCCTCCCTGCATCCACCAAGAAGGTGGACATGCTGTCCCCATCTTGGCACCATGACCCAGGTGGCCTCTCACCATCAGTGTCCCTCCTTAGTAAGTTAGACTAGAATACTGTCCTCTCTCTAAGCTTTCCTATCTAAATTGTAGTTCTAGAATAAAGTGACTAATATTAGTCTTAAACTAGAGAAGTGGCTCTGTGTAGCTTGGTAAGCTGAGTGACTTGGTATACAAAGACACTCCTGCTTTTGTAGCTTTATTTAAAGCACTCTGCTAACCAGGGCTATTTTTGGGCAGGAACGCACAGGAACGGAGTTCCGGCTGGCTCCCAAGTTGGCCACGCCCAGCAGGAACTCATTAGCATAATAGGCCACACCCAACAGCAGA
>NW_015165301.1:360754-368261 GCF_001447785.1 Gekko japonicus | reverse complement strand
AAGGGGTTCTTGCTACAAAAAAAAAGCCCTGGGTTTTGACAACAAACAAGGTAAACAGAATAAGAGGCAAAAGGTGGGTGTGGCTGGATGACCTAATTTATGGTAACATGGGGGTGTGGCCTAATATGTTCATGAGCTGTGTCGTCAGGGGTGTGGCCTAATATGCTAATGAGTTTCTGCTGTTGGGTGTGGCCTGTTATGCTAATGAGTTCCTGCTGGGCTTTTTCTACCAAAAAAGCCCTGCTGCTAACTAGTGTGTACTGGACTAACTACACCAGTTAACCCAACAGGGCTTTTACTCAGCAAGACTTTTGATTGGCTGTGCAGGCTTTTTAAAATGTTGCTTTGGCAGCAGCTGCCACCAAAGCACAAGGAAATTCACAATAGGACTGAAGATAAGCTGCGGCAGCCATTTTGTAGCTGGCTCCACCTCCTGCAGCAGCCATGTTATGGCAGCCCATTTGTGGCTGTGCCCACCATGCAGTCTCAGAATTCCAAAAGTGCCCGTGGGCTAAGAAACGTTGAGGACCCCTGTTTTCCTAGGTCAGATTTCGGGTTGGTTCCAGATTTGTGCTGTCCAAATCCTATCACGTGGTTTATTGGATGTTCCATCCTGTTGACTGTATTGACTTACTCTCCATAATCCATCTTGAATCCTAGTGAGAAAGGCCAAGTAGAGATAATGTCAATAAATAAATGCATAGTTCTATCTGTAGCAATTATTGGGAAATAGATGCAGGTGGGTAGCTCTGTTGGGCTGAAACAACAGAATAACATTTGAGTCCAGTGGCACCTTTAAGACCAACAGAGTTTAATTCTGGGTATAAGTTCTAGTTTGCATGCACACCTTTAAGACCAAAAACATTTAATTCTGGGTATAAGTTCTAGTGTGCATGCACACCTTTAAGACCAACAGAGTTTAATTCTGGGTATAAGCTTTCATGTGCATGCACACCTTTAAGACCAACAACATTTAATTCTGGGTATAAGTTTTAGTGTGCATGCGCATCTTTTAAGACCAACAGAATTTAATTCTGAATATAAGCTTTCATGTACATACACACTTTAACCCCCCCCCCAAAAAAAAATCTGGCATGGTTTGTGTTACCACCAATGTTCCCTCTAAGCTGTGGAGTCTTGTGAGCAAAAATTCTCCTTTGTGAGCTGCTGGCATTAAAGTTGTGAGCGAGTGATTTGGCTACTGCATCAATTAGCTTGCTCTGGAGCCATCCTTCCTGAGCTAAGACAGAAATGTGTGAGCTGGAGGCTAAAATTCTGTGAGCTAGCTCACACTAACTCAGCTTAGAGGGAACACTGGTTACCACCAGTGGCCTGCCTCGTTGTTGGGGGAAATTAGCTATGCAGCAGAGGAGGCCAACCAGAGATTGCACACCTATTTATACCAAGGTCTGGTGCAGTAGGAAGACTCCAGATTTGAAGAGTAAATTAAATAGTTTTTATTGAAGAATTTCCCTAATTACAAACATACTAAGCATTCAAGAAAGCGCATGCAATTCAGAACTTGTCAGAACCCACAGCTAACAACGAAGTACACGCATTCAGGAACGGTTATACTTTTATTGCAAAGCTATAGATGCAGTAACACAGGCACTGTTAGGAATGGCCACAGCCACTAGAGCATAATAGGATATAGGGTATTCGTATGCACCCCCACACGGCATTGGCCAATTAGAGACCCTCCCGCGCGCGGAATAAGTCAGGCAACCGTTAAGTGGCTAAAGCTGAGAACCAGGAGTCTCTCACGGTACATAGTAGCCCTCCAGACAACACAAGCTCCTCCTGCACAACTGTAGAGATAAGCGTTTCAGCAAAGGCAGAGCAGCAGGGATAGGAATGCAATAACAATTAACAGGACACAGAATGAACTCCCCAACCCCCATGGCAGCATAGCTGACAGAACTAAGAAAACAAAGGTGATGATAGCGAATAGAAGGGTCAATTATGGGCATTATACTACCTGTCCAGATGTGCAGAAGTCCATGGAGAAGAGGTTGTGGACAAAACAGTTTGGGGGAGAACTGCCAGTTGGCGTCCAGGCAGATGCACAGTTGAGGCCATGTGCTTTGTTGGATATAGACATGGGAAAACAATGCGGACCAATGGGAGGCCTTGGGGTGCTTGTCTCGGCTGAAGACAAAAGATTTCCTGGACCAATAAGGGGTCCAAGGGGGTGTGACACCAGGAGGAGTAAAACCTAGATGTGACCAATAGGTCCTAGAGGGGCATAGTCTGGATGCACAACAGTGTTGATGGGAGTAATGCCTGTTGACGGCTCTACCGAAGATGGCTGAATAGGTTTGATGACCACTAATGGTTCCCAGGCTTAGACAAAAGGTGGGAAATTGGCGTCAGGAAGGATTACTAACAGGGGGTGTGGCCTTATGACACACTTCCGGTGATGTCAGGGGGTGTGGCATATGCTAATGAGTTATGCTAATGAGTTCCCCTAGCTCTTTTTCTACGAAACAACCCCTGTATAGGAGTCACAGAAAAGGGACTACGTGCAGGTTTGGAGACAGAAGGGCTATTTGCCAGGTCGCCACTGAATAGCTTTAGTAATGTAGATACCCTACCTGGAGGAACTTGCTATTGTTATTCCACATACATTCTTCTGCTGTGTGGAGACAGAGATTGGAGATTGTCTTGGACGGCTGCCTTGTGCAACCTGAAATTGAAACCCTTTTCCAGAGCTGTGGCTAGCTTTGTGTTTCAGGCCAAGAGTGCCTTTGTTGGCCTGACTCTGTGGGTCTCTGGTTCAGGTCGGAAGTGGGGTGCCCCGCTATTTAGAGGTTCCCGTGAGTAAGGCAGAGCCTCTGGGCTACATCTGACAGGTATCTGAAGAAGTGTACATGCATGCAAAAGCTTGTACCCAGAATTAAATTTTGTTGGGGTTAAATGTGTCGCTGGACTCAAATTATCGGGAAATGTTTTTGAGCTCCATCTCATGAGAAGCTTCAACGGTCTGTCTTTTGCATAGTAGACCTCTGATTCCCCTGGCTGGCTGGTGCCTGGCAGCCGTGTTCTGGCCTTTTCATCAGCGACAGACCAGACCAGATCAGGTTCAGGGTTCTCAAGGGGCAGGAATGGGTCTGCTACAGCTGCTGAACACGGTAAGCGGCAGTTGTGTTCTTGGTGGCTGGCCCTCAGCTCTGAAACGCCTTTTCCGAGCCCCAGAGATTACCATGCGTTACAGAGAGTGATGACTCCTGTGCTGAAGAACCTTCTCCAGCACAAAGAAGCATGGCAAGATCTTTCGCTCTGGACTAGTCTGGGAATCAGAGTTTATTCCAGGGGTCGTTTCGTAGAAAAAGAGCTAGGGGAACTCATTAGCATAACTCATTAGCATATGCCACACCCCCTGACATCACCGGAAGTGTGTCATAAGGCCACACACCCCGCCCCCAACGGTCCCGGCCGCCGGCGCCGGCCTTGCAGCTCCACTGCCGAGCCCCATGACGGGCCCAGCGGTGGACCTGCAAGGCCGGCAGGAGTGCAAGGAAGCCCCGCGAAGGCCCTCCCTGGCCCCAGGCAGGCAGGGGTGGGGAGAGGCAGGGAGGAAGCAACTTACCCTCCCTCTTCTCCTGCCTCCTCCTGGCTGAATGAGGGCCGGAAGCGGGGCGGCCGGAAGCAGGGGGCGGGGCTTCGTCATGTGCCCGCCCCCCGTACCTCACCCGGGGGAACTGCGATCCCCCGCAATCCCCCCCGAAATGACCTCTGGTTTATTCCATTTTCATTTCACTGTCTTAACTGATACTTTATGGTGTGCGTTGTAAAGTTGCCAACTTGTATCCTCCGTGTCAAGGGTACAGCGATGGTGATGCAGGGCAGGGCGTTTTTGTCAGTGACACCTGACTTATGAGGACGTAAGGAGAGCCCTGCTGGATCAGAGCAAGAGGTCGACCAGTCTAGCATCCTTCCTGTTCCCAGCATTGGCCAACCAGATCCCCCTGGCAAGCCCCAAATGGGGCATGAAGACAAAAGCCCTACCCTCGCTATTGTCTCAGCAACTGGTATTAAGGGGTCCCGCCCACCCAGCGGTTCGAAAGTGCAATAAGCATAATGCGAGTAGATAAATTGGATACCTGCCTTAGATGGCGGGGGGCACCCTCCTCCTCCTTGTGGGGTGTGAGGCGGCGGCGGAACAGCGGAGCAGTTGGCGAGCGAAGCGGCGGAGCAGTTGGCGGGCAGCCCTGGAGACCTAGTGACGTTGAGCAATGGAGGCAGAGGCGCGGGGCAGAGGCGCGGGGGCGTGACGGCTCGGCGGAGCTGAGCAGGACATAGCCGGAGCTGTGGCTGGCGTGTGGCCGCGCCCCAGGATAAAAGCCCGCCAGAGGAAGTCGCTGAAAGCAAGACCCGTCCCAAAGGAAGCAAGACCCGCCCCAAGGCGCCAGGAGGTAGACCGCCAAGAAGAACACCTGAAGCCCGCTGGAAAGAGCCAACAAGAGCTGCCTTGGTGCTGGTAGGCTAACACTTCCCCAGTTAATGTGGCCCTAGGGAGGAAATTAAAATCGTATGTAAACCGCTCAGAGACCCTTTGGGGTTCGAGCGGTATATAAACTGAAAGTTAAATAAATAAATAAATAAATAAGGGACAGACTGCCGCTGAATATTGAGGTTCCAGTTATCTCCAATTTCTTTCTTTTTTTAAAGTACCCGAGGGTACACTTTTATTGTTTTTTTTACATTATATACTACAAACACACATACAAACAACACTCAACTACCCCCAACAACATATAACATATAGCAAGAGACTTTTATCACTACTTCTGCTTATTAAATTTCTAAATTCATTATCTATTTTACTAAGCTTATCTTTTCTGTGTTCTCAAATTACTACATTTATCTATCAGTTGCGTTGACATTATACCAATCATAGAATCTCTTCCAAGTTTTTTGAAAAGTCCATTCTGTGCCGGCTCTCATCTCAAGTGTCAGTTTGTCATTTTCCGCCGTTTCAAATGGTTTGTTCACGTACTCTTGTTTCGTTGGTATTTCCATTATTTTCCAATATTTGGCATATAGTATCCTTGCAGCTGTCGACATATGAACGATCAAATACCTATCTGCTTTATCAAAGTCTTTCGGAAATATATTCAATAACAGTACCTCTGGAGTAAACGGGATATTAGTTCTTGTTATCTCCCATTTCTGCCGGTGTTCAAGTGGCAGGCTGAGAGTGAGAGTGGTGTCGTGGTTAAGGTCAGGGTCTGGGGTGACTGGGGTTTAGATTCCTCATCTGCCATGAAGCCTGCTGAAAAGGGTTGCCAACTCTGCTTGGGAAATTCCTGGAGATTTGGGGGTGGAGCCTGGGGAGTTTGGAGTGAGGAGGGAACTCAGCAGGGAAAAATGGCACAGAATCCACCCTCCAAAGCAGCCATTTTCCCCCGCTCAGGTCCATCGACATACGACCTCTGGACTTTGCCCTCTGACCCTGAGGACTGCACTCCCACATCTCGCCCATGTACTGGGATCTTATTCTTTTGATTTCCAGATCTGGCAACCCAAGTGAGTCCTGGTATGGATCTGGAGTGCATCATCTATCACGTTTCACTTGTGTGGTGGCATTTCTCCTGTGTCATCAGGCAGATGGTTTGGGCTATAGGTATTTGTGGATAGGCAGACATCCAACAGGTATGACAGTCCCTTACATCAATAGGAGCAGGGCTATTTTTGGGCAGGAACGCACAGGAACGGAGTTCCGGCTGGCTCCCGAGTTGGCCACGCCCAGCAGGAACTCATTAGCATAATAGGCCACACCCAACAGCAGGAACTCATTAGGATTGGCTACATTAGGGGTGTGTGGCCTAACATGCAAAGGAGTTCCTGCTACAAAAAAGCCCTGGGTTTGGACAACAAACAAGGTAAACAGCATAAGAAGCAAAAGGTGGGTGTGGCTGGATGACCACACTTCTGGTAACATGGGGTGTGGCCTAATATGCCAATGAGCTGTGCTGTCAGGGGTGTTGCCCAATATGCTAATGAGTTCCTGCTGCTGGGTGTGGCCTATTATGCTAATGAGTTCCTGCTGGGCTTTTTCTACAAAAAGAGCCCTGCTCCAAACCCTGCCTGGAAACTGGCAACCCTCTTGAAGAGTGATCTTGGACTGGTCTGGCCTACCTCACAAGGCTGTTGTGAAGATAACATGAGGAAGGGAGAACCATATATGCCATTCTGAACTCACTGGTACACAAGTGTGTGAGTTTTAAAAGTACTGGGTGGACAGGGTTGCCAGCCTCCTGGTGGGGCCTGGAGATCTTCCAGCATTATAACTGATCTCCAGACAACATCAGTTCCCCTGGAGAAACGGACTGCTTTGAAGGGCGGACTCTAAGGCATTACACCCCACTCATGTCCCTCCCCTCCCCATATCATGCCCTCCTCAGACCCCACCCACAAAATCTCAAGCAATTCCCCAACTGGCAGACTTGAGGCCAAGACAGAACTCCTTTGAAATACTTCTGGAGTTTTCTAGCATTTTCTTAATTTGCAGTCACATGGCTACTGTTCTGCTGGTGTTTTTATCCGGCTTCTGCTGCCTTTCTAGGGATGTATATCTGCTGGGGGGTTTTGATATTCCATTCAACTTGCATTGTGGTTTGTCTGAACTTGCATTAGCAGCCTTGGGGATTCAATGGTGGGAGATGTAAATATTTCAGTAAAGAAGAAGTCATAGCAGCCGTTTAAATAAGAAGTCTGGACTGGTGCCGCTGTTGTGCGAGCGAAGGCTCTCCTACTCTTTTCTCTGGTGACGACCACTTGACTTCACCACCCGAGAGGCTAGCTCCCTTGCGCCCGTATGGGCCTTTTGGCTTTGGAAAGGTTGCCAGCTTTGGGTTGGGAAACACCTGGAGAGTTTAGGGGTGGAGCCTGGGGAGGGAGGGGTTTGGGGAGGGGAGGGACCTCAGCATGATATGATGCCATAGAGCCCACCCTCCCAAGCAGCCATTTTCTCCAGCGGGAACTGATTTGGGTCATCTGGATTCAGGCCCATATGGCGGGGCCTCCTGGGGCCTGGCCCCCCGACTTCCTGTGACCCCCCCCGACTTCCTAGGCAGCCCAAGCCCCCCCCCACTCTCTGGGCTGCCCAGAGGACTTGCCGCAGCTGCTGTTGCTGCCCCTTCCCTTTTCCCACCTGCCAGCCGGCTAGCCAGGGGAGGATGAGGCACGCATAGCGGCTGCTTTCCGGGCCCAGCCTGCTGCTCCTGCTTGGGGAGGGAGCAGGAAGACACCACCAAGCCAAGGCAGAGGAGGCTGAAGGACAGTGGTGGAGAGGTGGCTGTAGCAGCGCTCCTTCCCAGGCCAGCCATATAAGAACATAAGAGACGCCAAGGTTGGATCAGGCCAAAGGCCCATCCAGTCCAACACTCTGTATCACACAATGGCCAGAAATACCAGTGCCATCAGGAGGTCCACCAGTGGGGCCAGGACATGCCTCCCCCCCCAAGCACCAAGAAGACAGCATCCCTTGCCCCAGAGCCCCTAT
>NW_015165301.1:350442-360352 GCF_001447785.1 Gekko japonicus | reverse complement strand
AGGGAGATGAGGAGGCCATCAGTGTGTAGCTGGGCAAAAAGCGGCTGGGCACTTAATTTAACTTACTTTAATTAAATCAATTAGGTGTCCCCCTGATAAATTTAAATCCCCCCCCCCGACAAAAGAAATCCTTGCTAAGGGCCTGTTGGAATAGTGGGAGATCTCCAGGTGCCACCTGGAAGCTGGCAACCCTGAGCTTGGGGGAGGGAAGGAACTCAATAAGACATAATACCGTTGAGTATACCCTCCAAAGCAAGGCCATTTCCTCCAGGAGAGCTGATCTCTGTCGCCTGGAGACCAGTTGTTACACAGGAAGATCTCCAGGTCACACCTGGAGGTTGGCAACCCTAGAGGGACACCTACTTACAGCCAGTTACACATCAGTAGTGAGTGGTACGGTCCTTCTTGGGAGCGGTACCACATCAAACCCCAGCGAGGGTTAACACAGGTTTGAAAACTCTCTTCCAGAAACAAACCTCTTGTAACGTTCATCCGAACTTTCCACCAGCACAGTGTGTTTTGTCATTTGTTGTGTGTGTGTTTGTAACGGTGGCCAAACATCAGATTCCCCACCTACAGCCTGAGGCCCTGTTTCTGCTATTCGGCAAATGCTATTTCTGGATGTGTGAATCAGCTTTTATTGGGTGGTGTAATAGAGAATGGATGCAGTTGGACCAAGTTGAGCATTTGGTCTGGATTTTTTTTTTAAGGATTGCATTATTTTGGGTATTGCAAGTACACACAAAAGGGCACGGAACACAGACAGCTGCTGCACAGATGTACCTCCTGACAAGAAAGTCTGGATCTGAACAGGTGACTCTTTCTGCACTCTCTTTTTAATCCATGTTCATGGCAGTGTCCTCCAAGCAATTCTGCTTACAATCTCCTTTTCCCTTCCTCTCCCCACAACAGACACCCTGTGGGGTAGGTGGGGCTGAGAGAGCTCTGACAGAAACGGCTCTTGAGAGAACAGCTCCGAGAGAACTTTGACCGGTCCAAGTTCACCCTGCTGGCTTCATGTGGAATAGTGGGGAATCAAACCTGTTTCTCCCAGATTAGAGTCCACCGCTCTTAACCACTATACCAAACTGGCTCTCATATACTCCCTGGCTTCACTGGCGTCCCATGTACACACGCTCAGCCAGCAAACTTTCAGGCCTGACAAATACTGAATAGCTTGTCGCCCTGAACCCGCCTGCGGGGAGGGCAGGGCATAAATTGAATTAATAAAATAAAATATCAATAAATTGTCTCCAAACAAGGTCACCGGCTAGCCCCAAGAACCCACACACACACACACACCCCTGCCTGGCCTGCCCCTGTGCTTTTAACTGTCACCTGATCTGCAGCAAGCAGCTGGTGATGCTTGTCCTGACATGGGGAGAAGCGAGATCCCGTGCAGGGCTCTGCAGCTCAGGCTGCTGCTAAAGGCCAAGGAGCAGCACCCGCTGAAAGAAGTTGGCAACCCCATTTCGGATCCTCTTCTATGACAGCCAAGAGAAGCGGGTTCGAGAAGACAGGGCTGGGCTGGCGTGCTGCATGCAGACTTGGGGGGAGGCGGTCGATATGAAAGACGGTTCGCCCGTTGCACAGTGCTGACACCTTGGCTGCTTCTCCGGCTGCAAACGAGGCTCAAGCCGGCACTGTTCAGCGTGCAGCAAGCGTGTGTTGTGCAACGAGAGAGGAAATAGTGAGCAAAAAAGAAAGCGAGAGGTTGGGGGAGGGTGTGGGAAAGGAAGGGAGGCTGGGGGGGGGGAGGGCTGGATGAAAGCGTACCGCATTTGCAAACTTCTGGTTACAGTATCCCCATCCAAAGCTGAAAGATGGCCGAAAGCCAGAAGAAAGGAGGAGGAGGATTTAAAAAGAGTAAGTAAATGTGGAGGAGCCGGCAGGCTGTCTCTGTGTGGCTTGCTTATGGGCAGCGAGTGTGTGGGAAGAAATAAACTTACTGGTCCTTGTGAGACTTCTGTGGAAAGGGAATCTAGGGGTGTGTGGAGGAGAGACTGCAACCGTCTTTCCCCTGCAGTGTGTGGCTATGATTCCTACCTTCCCTTTCTTTCTTTTTTTGGTGGCTGGGCGCCTGTGCTTTTGACAGCTGCGTGACACACAAAAATAAGAAGGTTATGACGCTCCCCTCCAGCACTGTATCTCTACGCTGGCGGCAGCTGCACCAGTAGGAAGCCTGCCTGTCATACAGTTGTTGGAGGCACTCTGAAGTCATAATCTGTGGTTCCTGAGATTATGTGATGCAACCGAGCAAGCGTGTGTGGACAAAAAGTCCTTTATTCAAGGGTTGGCTATTAGGCATTATCATTGGTTGTGCAGAGATTTCGTGACCAGTGCTAAATGAGTAACGGATTATATTTTGTAGATCGATAATGTGGTTTTACCTGCCCAGAGGCTTTGGGGTTTGAGTGGACTATGGATCGAGATCAGTGGTGGCGAACCTATGGCACGGGTGCCAGAGGTGGCACTCAGAGCCCTCTCTGTGGGCACGCGTGCCATCACCCCAGCCAGGCCCAGACCATCATTAAAGTATCGAATTCTCTGCCAAATAATTTTAAGTAAATGAAAGCATTTGGGATTGCTTTCCTTACTTTGTTTGGATCATCTTAAGTTAATGTATGAGTTGTTTTTTTCTAAAGTAAAACCTCAGTATTTCCGTGTTGGCACTTTCCGATAAATAAGTGGGTTTTGGGTCGCAGTTTGGGCACTCGGTCTCTAAAAGGTTCACCATCACTGATCTAGATAGATGGGAATGTTTACAGGCCTATGAAAATGCTGTTCCCCAGACCTTTCCGGCCAGTGCAAATTCACTTTGTCAACTAGTAGCGAATATCAGAGAATTCGTGTCCCTGGAATTCTTAGATGTTCTGAGACAAGTTCTGTGAAACATTATTGCCAGTGTGAAGAAGAGGTGGGGTGGGCTGGCACTCGGTCACCCATCCTGTTTTGTGGTAACTATAAATACCACTAACGTTACTATTGTGCGCTCGCAGGTGTCAGCTGTGAGCCGAGGAGGTGACAGGCGACAGAGATCAGGTGGACCGACATGCCTTCGTCCCGGAAATGGGTGGATTGTTTCTGTTGCAGCAAAGGCTGCTTGCTAGCAGTACTCTGGGGGCCCCGACCTCGCCTGCTACCAGGGGGAACCTCCCTGGCAGGTTCCCCTTTCTTCATTTGGGTGCAAGTGGTGCCTTGCGTCACTGCTCCTTGTTTGGAGATCTGTGGCTCTCTTGCTCCTAAATGTGGTCTGCTTTAAACACAGCCCACCCGGAAAAAAGTATTGCTATGTATTCTGATCGAACGGCTGTTCCTTTAATCTCACATTTAGAACCCAGGGTGACAAAAGATGAGTCCGATAGCACCTCAGAGACCAAAAAAGATTTTCCGGGGCGTAAGCTTTCGTGAGTCAAAGCTCACTCTGTCAGATACCGCATCGATGTTTTCATCAATGGGAGCTAATTCCATCATTCTGTCCAGGTTTGGCCCCGTTGCCTGGAACCTGCCCCTGATAGACCACAGTCCATGATAAAACGCCTTGTTCGACATTTGTGCATATGAGTTGCTAGCAGTGTTACCTCTAAGATGAATTACTGTGAGCTAGCTCAGTTTTTTAGCCTCCGGCTCACACATTTTTGTCTTGGCTCAGGAAGGATGGCTCCACAGCAAACTAATTTATGCAGTAGCCAAATCGCTCACTCACAACTTTAATGCCGGTAGCTCACAAAGTAGAATTTTTGCTCACAAGACTCCACAGCTTAGAGGGAGCATTGGTTGCTAGGGCTATGGTTCTGCAGGGTTCAGCTCCCAACTGGTATTTGTGGAGGGGCGAAGGGTGGGTGCATCCTGTCTCTAATGCACGTGCATATAAATGCATGGATCTATGGTGCCATGGGAGGAAAGGCGGCATGGTACAGCCCGATCTCATCAGATCCCGGAAGCTAAGCAGGGTCAGCCCTGGTTAGTACTTGGATGGGAGACCTCCTGCCCAGAAGACCACAGAGGCCGGCAACGGCCAACCACCTCTGCTTCTCACTCGCCTCGAAAGCCCCTTGCTGGGGTCGCCATAAGTCGGCTGCAACTTGATGGCTCTTTAACGTACTTATGATGCCACGAGTCTCCCATTTGTCGAATAATTCCCCATCTCCTCAGGCTCGTAGCCAGGATTTTGTAATCCGGAGAGCCTTTAAATAAATTGGGGGAGCCCTGACGTCACAAAGATAAAAAATGAGATTAAAATAAACTTTTTAAAATTCACGCTTGCCGGTTGGAGCAGGCAGCTGCTCATCCACGGAGGCGTCCCATGAAACCCAGCATCTCTCCGTGCGGCTGGAGAGAGCACACTGGAGCCGTGCCAGGGAAACTGACCAGCCGCTTGGGTAACGGGTGGAGGTGGCAGCGGTGGGGAAGCAAGCTGTGCTTGGGGAAGGGGCGGTGGCGGCGGGCCTGGGCCAGATGGCAGTTGGGTGGGCTTCAGAAGGAAGTCAGGGGGCTGGGCCCCGAAATGCCCCACCCCACTGTAGCTATGGGCCTGCTTTAACCTAAAGAACAAACACCCTCCTGGCTTTTAAAACCGTGGAGGACAGAGTTTGCAGAATGCAGCCATGCAGCAGATGGACTAGAGCATACCGCAGTGTGCAGCCATGTGCAGTTGCAGTATGGAATTGTTGCAAGGATAGATGGAACGTTTGAAATCCCGTTGTGATGTTATGTATCGCCTCTTGAACTTTTAGGGCTTTATTAAATAGGTACAGCATTTATACATTCATTTTGCATTTTTTGTTTCTATCCCACTTTTTATTTCAGTGGGGGGGGGACACACAAAGTGGGTTAGAACTTTGTTCATCCCTCCTCTATTTTTTTCTCACAACAAGAACCCTGTGAGGTGGGCTACGTTGAGAAAATGTGACCAGCAAGCTTCCACGGAAGCGTAGGGATTCAAGCCTGGGCCTCCCTGGAGCTTAGTCTGACGCTCTATCCATTAGGCCACGCCAGCTCTCTATAGCCTTTGGGGGGGGGGCGCGTGTGACTGTGAATATAACCGTATCAAGCCCTGGGACAGGTTGAGCTGTAATGATGACCAAAGGCCTCCTACATGGAGTACAAGAGCGGATCCAGGCATTAGGGCCCACATGTAACAAATCCTTCTGTGTGGTAGCATTTCCACTAGGGATGCCAGCCTCCACGTGGGACTAGGGTTCCCATCCCCCCGATGGGGGCGAGGATTTTCCTGCTTTCGGGGGCCCCAATCTGACCCACCCCTGAAGAACCCCGTCGTGCCCGATGTGCCCAGTGCAATGACATCACCCGGAGGCGACGTCATCGCGCCAGGCACGTTGTGTTGGGGACACTCTAGCATTTGGGTAAAAACTCTATGATGACCATAGAGGTTTTTTTAAAACTCAAATGCTAGAGCGTCCCCTGAAGACTCTGGGAGCTGGGCTTGGAGCCCCCCACCAGGAGGCAGGTAAGACCTGGCAACCCTAGGTGGGACCTGGGGATCCCCTGGAATTACATCTCCAGACCACAGAGAGCAGTTCCCCTGGAGAAAATGGCTGCTTTAGACGGCGGACTCTCTGGCATTGTACCCCACTGAGGTACCTGTCCTCTCCAGGCTCCACCCCCAAATCTCCAGAAGTTTTCCAGTCTGGATCTGGCAACCCTACTCCCCTTATGCACCACCAGGGGCCAGGGGGTACCTGGCAACAGTGATTCCCACAAAGGTAGGAAATTCAGTTCTAAAATATCAGCAGTTGGGAGTGGACTGGGAATCTTAAAGTGGAATTCGTGGTTTCTGTCTGTTATGTCCTGGGCCCGACATCGACGGACCAAGCTTGTAACCGAGAACAATAGGCAGCTAGGATCCTGAAAGGAACCTATAGACCAGGAGTCGCACTGTAAATAGCCAATAATGGGTAGTGGGTGTGTATGGGGTGTGGTGTTGTGCACACATTTAAGCAGGGCTTCGGCCTGCTAAGGGCATCTTATGTTTTGCTGAAATCACTTAATAAATGATGAGCTGATTACTACATGTCTCGAACCCACTACATTTCACTGTCCATGAGGCAAAGTAGCATATTTCTGAGGCAGACTCTGAAGACAGTGCCAGAGCAGTCACCAACTCTGCCTCCTTCCCTCAGAGAAAATGGCAAAGATTCTTGTGGCACTTCAAGAATAGCCACATTTATTGTGGCAGAAGCTTTTGTGGGCTTTCAGAAGCATAAAGAGGTCACCTCAGCAGACAGGCATATTTACCTATGGTTGTTGTTTCTTAAACAAAGCGAGGCCAAGGGATGAGAGAGGGCCAGGGGTCATTTCCTGTGGGAGCGCACAGGAGCGGAGCTCCGGCAGTAAGGAGCCCTGGGGGCGGGACATGCAACAAGCCCCGCCCCCTGCTCCCAGCAGCCCTCAATCGGGCCACGTGGAGCAAGAAGCAGCCAGGTAAGTTGCAGAGCCCCCCCCCCAGCTCGCCTTCAGGTACAAGCTCTCCCTCCTCTGTGAGGGCAGATTTGCAAGTCCCCCCCCCAATAGCTAGCAATCCAAAACAGTCCAGTGGAGCCTGAGTGGTGGGTGTTGCCTTCTGACACACTTCTGGTGATGTCAGGGGGAGTGGCATATGCAAATAAGTTATGCAAATAAGTTATGCTAATGAGCTCCTGCACCCATTTTTCTACGAAATGACCCCTGGAGAGGGCTACACGTTGCAGTATGAATTAATATAGAATCTTCCAGAATTTGTCCCCTCACTGACCAACTCTGTCTTTTTCTCTTTTCCAGAGTTCCTCAAGTTTAAAGGGTTTGGGAGCCTGAGCAGTATCCCATGGGCCTTTACCTTCCGCCGAGTGTCTGTCGCCCCCAGCGTTATTGAGACCCCTGGAGGGGGTCATTTGTCCTCAAACAGCTTCCTGGAGCCCACCATTGAAAGCACACAGGATGACTTGAATACCATGCCCAAAAGCCCATCCCCTTATGCCCGCTCGTGTGACATGTACAGCCACATGGGGACCATGCCAAGGGCCAGCTGTGGGCGGTCAGGGAAACGGGACAAGGCTAAAGCCAGGGAGACCTCCAAAGACAGGATTCAGGATGCCCCATTACCAGCTGTCCCAGAACCCTGTGTGACTGTTGTCGCGGCTATCTTGAAAAAAGAGGCTTCCATACCAGATGAGGAATCGGAGCTCCAAGAGACGCTGCCGCCCAAAGACAATCCCAGCCCAGCCTGTTCCCAAACGATGGGGCCTGTCGCTGTGACCACCATCTCAAAGGGTTTTCCTGAGCTGGGGCAACTTGGTGAGGGCACAGGAGGCAAAGCTAGAGGGCAGGAGCAAGGCCTTCCTGAGGCAAATGGGATTGGTACTGAGGAACACATCAGGCCAGAAATCCCAGAGAAAAACATTGCGTCCCAAGAACAGACGACTGAGGAGAAAAACTCACAGGAGAATGCAAATCTGAGGTAAGGTACAAAAAATTTATAACTAGTGCTTTCAGGGCTTTTTCTTTCTTTCTTTTTTAAAAAAAGAGGTGCCAGAACTCTCAAGAGGGAAATGAAGTTTTCAATCTGTATACTGAAAACTCACGAACTTTCTAACTAGTGCTTTCAGGGCTTTTTCTTTCTTTCTTTTTTAAAAAAAGAGGTGCCAGAATAGGGTTGCCAAATGTGAATTGGCCGGGAGCGGGGGGCTCCTGGCCAGCGTCCGGGGCGGGGCCACGCCATTTGAGGGGAAAACTCTTTGTTTTCCCCTCAAATGGCGTGGCCCCACCCCCAGCGTGCGACGTCACTTTCGGGTGACGCGCACATGGGGGTGGGGTTTCCCCCGGGCCCGATTCCGCGAGAGCGGGAATCGGGGCTTGAAAGCGGGGGGAAATCCGCCTCTCGGGGTCATTTGGCAGCCCTATGCCAGAACTCTCAGGAGGGAAATGAATTTTTCAATCTGCCTACTGAACACTCATTAACTTTTCAACATTTTAAAAAGAATTTTGTAGAAGAGGTTCCAGTGGATTTCCCCAGAAAAAAAGCCCTGCGTGTTCTTCTCCATCACGGTCATTTTGATCAGGTTTCACCGCTGTTCCCTCTCGCATTTAAAATTGCTGATCAGATGCCCACATCTGTCTCCCGCACCGAAGTGGGCTGACTCGCGTGATCCTCCCCGTTCCCTAGCGACTTTTCCGACACTTTCTGGGTATTTGCGCTTTGAATCTGCGATTTTGCCTATCTGGACAGCCATCTCTTGCAATGATTGCAATTAGGTCGTCTGAATGTCCTTCTTCTGGCACTTTTTTTGTTTGCGACTTTCACCATCGTGTGCCTGCGTGCGCGTGCGCATATGCACATGCACATTTTTTAAAAATTGTGCCACACTGCCACTTGGGTAGCGCAGCTGTCTGGACAGTGCCTGGAGCATTGTCGTGCAAAGCAAGCGGTTGGGCAAGGGATGTGTGGTCATCCGAACCCGCTTAAAGATATCCCCGATCAAATCTACAGCGGGAACAAATCGCGATATGCTTGCCGTGTGACCGGATCATGGCACAGGATTCTAGGTTTGGTTTGGTTTTTAACATGGAGAACTATTCAGGCCAGGGCCGGCTCACTCACTAGGCGAACCAGGCGATCGCCTACAGTGGGCCAGCTCTTAGGGGCGCCAAACTGCACCTGGCCCCGTACTCTGGGAGTTTCTTGATTATTTGTGTTTTTCATTCTTCATAAAATGCATTTATTTTTGAAAATTGGTGGGCACATGGGGGGGGGCGCCAGAAGGGATCCTCACCTAGGGTGCAAAATAAGCTGGGGCCAGCCCTGATTCAGGCATTCAATCTTGCAACGAATCAGGCAAGAATCCTGGGAGCAAAAGTCTTGAGTGATGCCTCAGGCAATGTACCTTGATTTATTTACTTCATCTTATACCCCACCTTTCTCCCCAGTTGGGACTCAAGTGGCCTAAAGAGTTCACATTACCCACCCAGTCACCCTGTTGTCAGGCTTGTTGAATGCGTGGTCGAAGGCTTTTGAATGCGTTAGGCCGAGAATGGGTGACTGGCCCAAGATACCCTAGCAAGCTTCCCTAGCAGAGTAGGTTTTTGAACCTGGGACTCCCAGACCCTAGTCAAACACTCTGCCCACTGCACCATGCTGGCTGTCACCTCAGACAAGGAACCTACATAAGAACATAAGAGACGCCAATGTTGGATCAGGCCAAAGGCCCATCCAGTCCAACACTCTGTCACACAGTGGCCAGAAATACCAGGTGCCATCAGGAGGTCCAGCAGTGGGGCCAGGACATTAGAAGCCCTCCCACTGTTGACCCCCCCAAGCACCAAGAAGACAGAGCATCACTTGCCCCAGAGTCCCTATCTATACCTTGTGGCTAATAGCCACTGACGGACCTCTGCTCCATATGCTTATCTAATTCCCTTTTGAAGCCGTCCATGCTTGTAGCCGCCACCACCTGCTGTGGCAGTGAATTCCATGTGTTAATCACTCTTTGGGTAAAGAAGTACTTCCTTTTATCCGTTCTAACCCGACCGCTCAGCAATTTCATGGAGTGCCCACGAGTTCTTGTATTGTGAGAAAGGGAGAAAAGTACCTCTTTCTCTACCTGCTCTATCCCATGCATAATCTTATAAACCTCAATCATGTCACCCCTCAGTCGTCGTTTCTCCAAGCTAAAGAGCCCTAAGCGCTTTAACCTTTCCTCATAGGGAAAGTGTTCCAACCTTTTTATCATTCGAATTGCCCTTTTCTGCACTTTTTCCAAAGCTATAATATCCTTTTTAAGGTGTGGTGACCAGAACTGCACACAGTATTCCAAATGAGGTCACACCATTGATTTATATAGGGGCATTATGATATTGGCTGATCTGTTTTCAATACCCTTCCTAATAATCCCCAGCATAGCATTGGCCTTTTTAT
>NW_015165301.1:345467-350239 GCF_001447785.1 Gekko japonicus | reverse complement strand
GTACCCCACTGCTTACCATCCTCCACTGAGAAAATTGCCCATTTATACTCACTCTCTGTTTTCTATTAATTAGCCAGTTTTTGATCCACAAAAAGACTTGTTGTTTTATCCCATGATTTTAGAGCTTGCTTAGGAACCTTTGATGTGGAACTTTATCAAAAGCTTTCTGGAAGTCAAGGTAAACAATATCTATTGGGTCCCCCTTGTCCACATGTTTGTTCACCCCCTAAAAGAACACTAACAGGTTAGTGAGACAAGATCTTCCCTTACAGAACCCATGCTGCGTCTGCTGCCTCAATAGGTTTTGTTCATCTATGTGCCTAATTCTTTCCTTAATAATGGTTTCCACCAATTTACCCGGTATCGACGTCAGACTGACTAGCCTGTAATTTCCCGGATCTCCTCTGGAACCCTTTTTAAAGATGGGAGTGACATTAGCTACCTTCCAGTCCTCAGGAATGGAGGCAGATTTTAAGGAATGATTACATATTTTTGTCAGGAGATCCACAAGTTCACATTTGAGTTCCCCACCTAGATGAGGGGATGGAGATATGACATCTGCTCCTTTTTCATCTGCGAAACACTGTTCACTGTAGAGGAATAAGTTTGAACACAGAGCACTCAGACTAAAGCATCTTTGCTGGTGGCAGAAACTGCCATCAATTCCCAGCAGATTTATGGCCACCCGGTCGGGTTTTCAAGGCAAGAGACAAACAGAGGTGCTTTGCCATTGCCTGCTGTGACCCTGGACTTCCTCAGTGGTGTCCCATCCAAGTAGTAACCAGGACTAACCCTGCTTAGCTTGTCTGATCTGATGATCTCAGGGCACCCTGGGCCATCCAGGTCCGGCAATGCACCTTTCGATGCACTCAACATTTGCACATTGGCTGGTCCTATTTCTACAGAGTAGGTTATCCCTACACCACAGTACTATGCGTGGGCATGACAGGATCCTTCCTTCCGTTAACAGCATGGCTCTTCTCTCCAGTTAATGGGTATAGTGGCAATTGGAATTTTTTTTATTCTTATAAACAGACAATCAACAAACAAACAAACAAATTACATAAACATTGGAGGGATCATTTACATCGTTATTTTAACTAATTTGTTACTGCAGGCTGCAGTGGCTCAAGTGGTTAAGACGCTGAACTGCAGACCGGAAGGTCGGTAGTTCGGCAGTTCGAGACCTGAGTGTTGCATGATGGAGTGAGCTCCCATCTCTGGTCCCAGCTCCTGCCAACCTAGCAGTTTGAAAGCAAGAAATTGCAAGTAGATAAATAGGTACCGCTTAGGTGGGAAGGTAACAGTGTTCCGTGTGTCTCGGCGTCTAGTCGTGCCGGCCACATGACCACGGAAACGTCTTCGGACAGCGCTGGCTCTTCGGCTTGGAAACGGAGATGAGCACCGCATCCCTAGAGTCGGATTCGACTGGCTTTCGAGCAAAGGGAAACCTTTACCTTTACCTTACATTGTCTCCTTTATAAGTTTATATTTTCCACCTTATATTTTTATATGAATATTTTGCATTATTGTTAAATGGTGTAGTGGCATTTGCATGGCGCTTTCAGCATCCAGAGTGCTTCAAATATATCATCCTGTTGTAATCCTTACAACGGCTCTGTTAGGTAGACCGGTTTTATTATCACCCCATTGCAGATGGGCAGGGGAGGGCTAAAAAAGAGCACCCACTTTAGTGAATTGGTGGCAGAGGTGAATTTGTGAGTTTGCAGCCGTTTCATGAGTTTCGTGAATTTGTGGCAGAGGTGAGACTTGAACTGGGGACTTCCCAGACTGCAGAGCATGAGTCAATATGCTACCTCAGATCTGACTCGCTCTCTTGCACCTTGCCTCCAGCTTGCACATTTTGCAGAGCTCCCTTTACAGCGCTCCCCTGCACAGCCACCAACAGCTGCCTCATTGTAATGCTGGCATCAACAGTCCTGCAATCCAAATTTATGATACGAAGCCCGTCCCGAAGTGCCATCGCTCTTAAATTCCTGCCCGTCCATCTGCCAATTGTCAGAATACATCTCCCCCTTCCTGTCTCCTTCCCAGATGGAGAATGTACCCCCAATCTATCCCCCCCCTCCACTACCACCCACCCCCGGGATCCGAGGTTTGTTTTCTCAGGAGGTTCATGTTATGGAAGTCTCAGCGCAGGATGCCTATGCCAGGAGCATGTTAATGAAGAGGAATTTCTCTCCGCTTCTGGCCTTTGCTTGGCTTTGCATTCCAGGGAAGGGAGGGAGGGGCGGAGGCTTTGGGGAGGAGAGATAGGAGGAGGGACAGACTCAAATGTCCAGCTCAGACTTCCACAATTTTCAGAGCTGGCAAAGCAACTGACCGGAGCAGCTGAGATTTGGAAAGTCGAGGCAGCATAGAGAGAGCATCTTTTCCTTTCTGGGCTGCAACCAGCCAGGACAGAGGATGACAGAGGTGGGCAGGAGATATCATACCCTGGACCACGCCAGGTAAGCAGGCCCTCTTTGCACCCCATCTAAAGGAAGGAGCCGAGAGTCGGAGAAACTTTTTAGAATGCCGAAGAGTTGCCTTTAGCCGGTAGCTGTAGTAAAGGCAACAGGGACTGAAGGTATTGTGGCCCTGATCTCGGAAGCCAAGCAGGGTGGGCCCTTGTGAGCATTTGGGTGGGAGACCACCTAGAAAGTCCAGGGTCCCGACACAGAGGAAGGCAATGGCAAACCACCTCCCAATGTCTCTGGCCTTGGAAATCCTACGGGGATACCATAAGTCGGCTGGGACAGTATAGCAAAAAAAAAAAAAAAAGCTTTTGTAAGGCTAGGGTCTGCTTTATTGCAATGGAGCCAGTTTGGGATCTGGTGCAGTTACACTGCTCAAAACAAACTGTGGCTGAGCTGAAGATTTATGGTGTGTCTCTGCACAGAAGGATCTCATATTCTTGGGGCACTTCTGCCCAAAGCAGTGGGGCGGGAAGAAATACTCCCCCAACCCCACCTAGCCCTACCCTGGGCTACCATGTTGTGCTAGAGGGATATGTGTGTCCATCTGAGATGGACCCCTGGCTGGAAAGGTTGCCAACTCCAGCTTGGGAAATTCCTGGATATTTGGGGGGGGTGGAGCCAGGGTTTGGGGAGGGGAGAGCAGAGTATGATACCATAGCGCCCACCCGCAGAGCATCCATTTTCTCCAGAGGAACTGATCTGTATAGTCTGGAGAGCAGTTGTAACTCCAGGAGGATCTCCCAGCCCCACCTGGAGGTTGGCAACCCCAGCAGGAGATCGGCTCGGCCTGTGACACAGATGTCATTTTGTGTGGATGGGCTGCTAAACCTTCCGGTGCATCCTTCAAAATCCACGTGTAGACATGCAGTTAGTCCTTCTGAAGGTATTGAAATGGATCTTAAACAAGTTCACATTCCTGAGAGCCAGTCTGGTGTCGCGGTTAAGTCCGCGGACTCTAATCTAGGAGAACGGGGTTTGATTCCCCACTCCTCCACTTGCACCTGGCTGGATGACCTTGGGCAAGCCATAGTTCTGTCAGAGCTGTTCTTGAAAAAGAGCCGTTTCTGTCAAGAGCTCTCTCAGCCCCACCTGCCTCACAGGGTGTCTGTTGTGGGGAGGGGGAGGGAAAGGAGATTGTAAGCCGCTCTGAGACACCTTTGGGTAGTGAAGGGCGGGGTATAAATCCAGCCTCCTCCTCCTCCTCCTCCTCTAATTTGTTGATGGCACGCGCTGGTGAGCCTTTCCCAGATTAATCCCTGCCAATAGAACTTCCCATTTAAGCCAGTGTCAACAAACTCCTGGAGACCTGGGGGTGGAGCCTTTCCCCCCAGGCCATGGCCTTGATCCATATCATGCCCCCTCCCTGCCGCACAGTTGTTTTTAAGGCCCAAATTATATATCTGGAGTCCCAGGTGCAGAAGCCCAGGGGTCCTTTCTGTTTCGCTCTTTGCAGGCCAAGTTAGCGGTGATGCGGGTTGACCTTAGTTCCTTGCCCCTGTAATTAAAGAGGACTCCTGCAAGCAATCCATCTGCCTTAATGATCTTTGGTTCCATGCAGGAATTGGCACAAACACTTGCACAGGAGCTTTGCTTGACCCCATGAAGTTTTTATTTGGGGGGGGGGTAGCTAGCTCTCTTAGTCCTTTTCCCTAGAAGTCTTCTCAGACTCCCAGTTAGCAGTGGACCAGACAGCACTTGGGAATCCGTTGCTCTACCCTGCTGATTGGATATGGATTGTAGAGAAAGACGGGTAATGTCAGAAAAGATGTCTGTTAGGGAAGCTTGCTATTCAGTACCACCCTTCTAATTAAGGAATTAATTAGAAGGCACCACATTTAGCCGTACAGAATGGAGATCCATCAACCTTGTGAAGAAACTTGCCCAGGTACACCCTCCCTTTTCAGTATAATGCTACAGTGACTGGGGGAAGCTGCTGTGAGGACACAACCATAGCAAAAGCACCACTATTTTTTTAAATTAAAAAAACCCTCTTTCACGATCGTGCTGTCCTTGTTGCTGCGCCTCCCATTACCGGTTCAGAGGGCAGCAGTGTTGGTCTGCGGTAGAACCAGGGTCATTTCCTGCGGGAGCGCACAGGAGCGGAGCTCCGGCAGTAAGGAGCCCAGTGGGTGGGCATATGCAACAAGCCCCGCCCCCTGCTCCCAGCAGCCCTCAGTTGGGCCACGAGGAGCAAGAAGCAGCCAGGTAAGTTGCAGAGCCCTTCCCCTGGCCCGCCTTCAGGTTCCAGGTTTTCCTTCTTTTTTGGGGGCCCTTTTTTGCATTTCCCCCCCC
>NW_015165301.1:341389-344566 GCF_001447785.1 Gekko japonicus | reverse complement strand
ATTTTTACTAACAGTGAAAAGATCTCCTCCTCTTGGGGTTTTAGTTTAGTGTGGTTTGCTTTCTTTTATCCTTAGTTGTAGTCCCTTCCCTAATATTTCTTTGTAGTTTTGGTAGTATTTGCAAAATAAAAAATATCCCTCCGGGGATTTAAAAAAAGAAAAAGAAAAAAAAAGAATGGAGATCCATCAACCTTGTGAAGAAACTTGCCCAGGTACAAACAGACATAATCTTTCTCACCAAATGCAGAAGACTTAACATTACACCAAAGGGAGTGAAATAGACATCTTTTCAACGGTCACATAAAACCGACCAGTATAATAATCTGCACATTCCAGTTTGTGTGTCTATGAGAAACGGAGTGAACAGAGACTAGCTCTGGAATGCCAAACCACAAGGCAAAACAAAACAAAACATAGAAAGTGCAAACATGTGAGAAACCTGTGGAGGGAAATGGCTTGTGGTGATGGTCAAAGTAGGGAAGTTGCAGTGCAAAAATGGGGGGGAAATATTAACCAAACACACGTACATGCACATTTCTTCCCTATTCCAAATAATTTTCTCCTTGGGAGAGGAGGCCATTGGTTGGTGTGTGTGTGTGTGTGTATACTGTACAGTTCAAGCGCTAGCAGTTCAATCACCTCTCGTTCAACTGGTACTGTTTAGAATATGAGCTCGTATCTGACAAAGGAGCTTTGATTCTCAAAAGCTCTCCCCTGGAAATGTTATTGGCCTCCAAGGTGCTGCTGGACCCGAATCTAAGTGTTCTACCCAGGGGTCGTTTTGTAGAAAAAGAGGTGCAGAAGCTCATTAGCATAACTCATTTGCATATGCCACACCCCCTGACATCACCGGAAGTGTGTCAGAAGGCAACACCCACCGCTCAGGCTCCACTGGACTGTTTTGGATTGCTAGCTATTGTGTGTGTGGGGGGGAACGTGCAGATCAGTCCTCGCAGAGGAGGGAGAGCTTGTACCTGAACAAAACTTGGTCTTAAAGGTGCCACTGGACTGTTTTGGATTGCTAGCTATTGGGGGGGGGGGGACGGGGAGGTGGGGAGGGGGGATGTGCAGATCTGCTCTCACAGAGGAAGGAGAGCTTGTACCTGAAGGCGGGCCGGGGGGGGGGGAGCTCTGCAACTTACCTGGCTGCTTCTTGCTCCTCGTGGCCCAACTGAGGGCTGCTGGGAGCAGGGGGTGGGGCTTGTTGCATGTGCCCACCCCCTGGGCTCCTTACTGCCGGTGCTCCGCTCCTGTGCGCTCCCGCAGGAAATGACCCCTGGTTCTACCGCAGACCAACACGGCTGCTCTCTGAACCGGTAATGGGAGGCGCAGCAACAAGGACAGCACCATCGTGAAAGAGGGTTTTTTAATTAAAAAAAATAGTCGTGCTTTCGCTATGGTTGTGTCCTCACAGCAGCTTCCCCCAGTCACTGTAGCATTATACTGAAAAGGGAGGGTGGATATGGAAGAACTCTCCAGAGGTACTGCCAAACATCTCGGGGGTTGGGTTGCCAGCCTCCAGGTGGGCACTGGAGACCTCTCAGAATTACAACTGATCTGCAGAGTACAGAGACCCGTTCCCCTGGCCTAGAGGAACGACTGCATTGGAAGTCTATGACGTTATGCTCCACTGAGGTCCCTCCCCAAATCCCACCCCCTAATCTCCTGGAATTTCTCAGCCCAGAGCTGAGAACCCTACAGGGGTCTAGAGAATCTGTGGCTTGCACAGTGATCTTGCTAGCCCATCGGAAACTGGCCGCACAGCAGGAGGCTTGGGAGCATCTAATGCAGCAATTCAGCACACCTTGCCTTTGCACCTTCATCCGGATGCCCATTATGTGCTGAACACAGTCTAAGCATAGTCTTGTTCACACCAATGTTCCCTCTAAGCTGCAGAGCCTTGTGAGCAAAAATGCTACTTTGCGAGCTACTGGCATTAAAGTGGTGAGCGGGCGAATTGACTACTGCATAAATTAGTTTGCTCTGGAGCCATCCCTTCCTGAGCTAAGGCAAAAATGTGTGAGCCGGAGGCTAAAAACCTGTGAGCTAGCTCACACTAACTGTGTTCCCCCCCGAAATGACCTCTGACTGAATATAATTCTCTCTCTTTTTTAACTGAGTAGCCCTGGGAAATCTTTACTAGAAGTCGCTTTGGTCCCCTCTGGCTTGGTCCCCTTTTGTCCCCTGCGGCTTCTCTCCCTCTCTCCCCCTTTCTTTCTCCCCCTTCCTCTATCACACTCTTTTTCTTCCATATACACCCTCCCCTTTCAGTATAATGCCACAGGACCTCAGGGGAGCGCAAGAAGCCCTCTCTTCCCATGTTGTATCCACATAACAGCCCTGCGAGGTAGCTCAGGCTGAGAGATCACAAGGGGGCCAAGGTCATCTACGGAGCTTTGTAGAATTCGACCCTGGCCGTCCCCAGGCCTAGCTCAGATCTGAGCACCACGCCACACTTGCCGATTCTGCATTTCCTGTGTCTGCCAGTCCCTTTCTTCGCTTGCTTTTCCTTCACTGTGGCAGCCCGTCTCCCCAAGAAGAGACTTCCCAGGTCTGTAGGATTTGAACAGGAACAGAGCAATGTATCTGGGAAAACTGACCCTCTTTCATCTCTAAGCCGTTTGGGGTTTCCTTCCACCAACGGCTGCCTGGCTGGGGAAGCATGGAATGTACTGTGGACTTTCAAAAAAACCAAAATGCACTAGTGTGTGAGTCAGAGGAAAGAGACTGCTTGTGATCAGGAGACAGGCAAAGAAGGCAGAGAGGAATCTATTGAGAGAGCAAGGAAGGGGAACTGAGCAGAGGCGGCGTTTGAAACCTACGATATCCTGTTTGCCTCGGAAAGCAGAGGCCAAAGTTCAGGCACTTTTACAAGTGGCACGGAAAGGAGTGCTATAGTGATTGCCATTATTATTATTTTGAAAAGATCTGTCTGGTGGTACAGCAGGATGGAAGGGGGGGGTGCAGGGAAAATGGTACACAGCAAAGGAAAGTTGGGTGCAAAAGTCCCACATGGATGCTCCCTTGCCAGTACAAAAGTCACTGTATTCACAGCATCAGTGAATGCAGAATGGAAAATCCCCCTTTATAATCTGACTCATGCACGCAAGAGGCGGTAGCAGGGGTCATTTTGTAGAAAAAGAGGTGCAGGAGCTCATTAGCATAACTCATTAGCAT
>NW_015165301.1:336483-341314 GCF_001447785.1 Gekko japonicus | reverse complement strand
GCCCTCACAGAGGATAGAGAGCTTCTACCTGAAGGTGGGCGGGCGGGGGGGGCTCTGCAACTTACCTGGCTGCTTCTTGCTCCTCGTGGTCCGACTGAGGGCTGCTGGGAGCAGGGGGTGGGGCTTGTTGCATGTGCCCGCCCCCTGGGCTCCTTACTGCCGGAGCTCCGCTCCTGTGCGCTCCCGCAGGAAATGACCCCTGGGTGATAGAGTCCAGTAGCACCTGAAAGGCTAACAACATTTGTGGCAGGGGATGCGCTTTTGTGAGTCACCGCTCACTTCTTCAGATACAGCTAGCACGTGAGTTCATCTGTCCTTATAATTGGAGAGTAGAGTGATTTCAGATGCTGAATGACAAGAGCAGGTGAATGACAATAGCAGACGTGGTTGGATTAGGTGTGATATGCCTACCTCTGCATATCACACCTAATCCAATCACGCCTGCTATTGTCATTGGGCATCTGAAATAACTCTATTCTCAAATTATAAGGACAGATGGACTCACGTGCTAGCTGTATTTGAAGAAGTGAGCGGTGACTCATAAAAAAGCTCCTGCGCTGCCACCAGGGTATGCTACATTTGCTGTTAAACCCCTGCCTCTAAGTTTAGAACCTCATCCGCCATTCCAGTGTATTTGAAAAAGTGTGCCTTGCTCACAAAAGCTCATACCTTGAATGAACCTCTGTTGGTCTTAAAGGTGCCATCGGACTCTAAATTTGTTCTGCCAGCAGTTTTGTTAGTCCTTAAGGTGCTCCTGGACTCTTGCTCTTTTCTGCTGCTACAGACAGACTAACACGGCTGCCCGTCTTGATCTGTATCCAAGAGGTGGGAATGTTGAGGTGGTGAAATGGATGGCACAACCTCAAACTGAAGATCACCCTTGAATGCCCCTCCACGTTTAAAAAAATAAATAAATCCATGGCAATACGAAACTAGCAGAGCAGGGAGAAAGGAAGTTTCTACTTCAGTGGTCTCCGGCCTGGTGCCCAGGGGCATGATGGTGCCCACTGACCCTTTTCCTGGCACTAGGATTGCCAGCTCTAGGTTGGGAAATACCTGGAGATTTGGAGGCTGGAGCCTGAGGGCAGCAGTGTTTGGGGAGGAGAGGGACTTCAATGGGGCATAATGGCATAGAGTCCGCTTTCCAGAGTGGCCGTTTTCTCCAGAGTGAACTGATCTCTGTTGCAATCCCAGGAGATCTCCAGCCACCACCGGGAAGTTGACAACCCTACCTGGCACCCATGTGTGACTAGAAAGTGGGCCGGGCCGGGTGGGGCTTTTGGCCAGCGATTCTTCTGATTGGACATTGCGGATTTGATTGGCTCTGTGGATTTTTAAAAAGCAGAGGTCATTTCGGGGGGGAATGCGGGGAACGCAGTTCCCCCGGGTGAGGTGCAGGGGGCGGGGCACATGACGAAGCCCCGCCCCCTGCTTTCATCCGCCCCGCTTCCAGCCCTCATTCAGCCAGGAGGAGGCAGGAGAAGAGGGAGAGTAAGTTGCTTCCTCCCCGCCTCTCCCCACCCCTGCCTGCCTGGGGCCAGGGAGGGCCTTGGTGGGGCTTCCTTGCACTCCCGCTGGCCTTGCAGGTCCACCACCGGGCCCCTGATGTCAGGGGGTGTGGCATATGCTAATGAGTTATGCTAATGAGTTCCCCTAGCTCTTTTTCTACGAAATGACCCCTGTTAAAAAGCATTGCTATGGCATCAGCTGCCACCTCAGCACGAGGGTCTCCACTGTGAAACGGAACATAAGCTTCAGCTGTCATTGTATGGCTGGCTCCTCCTCCTGCAGTAGCCATTTTGTAGCTGCTGCGCCCACCACCCTGTGTCAGAATTCCAGAGCTGCCCACAGGCTCAACAAAGTGGGGGACCGCTGCTCTGCTCACTCACTTTATTCGCTGCACTCGCTGAATATTCCTAGGGATTTTTAACACATGACGATATGTCAGTTTGGTGTCGTGGTTAAGTGCGCGGACTCTAGTCTGGGAGAACCGGGTTTGATTCCCCACTCCTCCACTTGCACCTGGCTGGATGACCTTGGGCAAGCCATAGTTCTGATAAGAGCTGTCGTTGAAAAAGAGCAGTTTCTGTCAAGAGCTCTCTCAGCCCCACCTGCCTCCCAGGGTGTCTGTTGTGGGGAGGGGAAGGGAGAGGAGTTTGTAAGCCGCTCTGAGACTCCTTCGGATAGTGAAGGGCGGGGTATAAATCCAATCTCTTCTTCTTCTTCTCTCATCTCAAGGGGCACTGAGGTTGCCCGCTCTGGGTTGGGAACTACCTGGAGATTTTGGGGGTGGACCCTGAGGAGGGCGGGGTTTGGGGAGGGGGAGGGACTCCAGTGGGGGTATAATGCCATACTGTCCACCTTCCAAAGCTGTCATTTCCTCCAGGTGAACCGATCTCTGTCGACTAGAGATCGGTTGTAATCCCAGGAGATCTCCAGTCACCGCCTGAAAACTGGCAAACTTCAGTAGCGCTGTCCATTTTATCTCATTCTCCTGCATGTGTGAACCACACTTTCGTGTAGCTTGTGAATGAGGTTGACATAGTGAAATGCAGCTAGTTTTTTAATCAGATTTTTTTTTTGGTATTTTTTGTATGTGCATGTGGGTGGGTGTGCGCGTGGGTGTGCGCGAGTGTGCGCGCCTGGAAGTCATGGCGACCTCTGGTGACTGTCCCCTACTGGGGGCCTGAATAAAGCCTGCCCCCGCCTCCCGTCTACTGGTATTCCAAGGAGGCCTCCCATCCAAGGATTTGCCAGAGTCGACCATGCTCGGCTTTTGAGGCCTGATGAGATCCAGCTAGCAGGTCAGAGCTTTTAAATCAGATTTAGGAAATAAACATTGAGAAGAATACCTTTCTCTTCAAAAGGAGCTGCATCAGGCTCCCTTCAGACATTACTCAGAAAATCCATATGTTGGTATTTTGGTCCCAACCATGGCAGAGTTTTGGTAAGCAGTTTATAAAAGGGCCTTTAAGGGGCCATGTAATGCAACTGATTCAGGGCTTCTAGCCAGTCAAGAGCAGCCGACACTTTCACGCTCCCCAACATTTCCACATTAAAATAGGTACTTTTTGGTGTCCTTATCAGGGCCGGCCCACTCATTAGGTGACCTAGACGTTTGCCTAGGGCGGGCCGACCATCAGGACTCCTTATTATCTCCTCTCATCAAGACTTTGGGTGCCCCATTGTACTACTATATATTCCAGAAAGTTCTTTTCTGCCTGCCAAATACGTAATTCTTTTATTCCACCACAGACCATTCTGCCCTTGTTTCAAAAGCTGATGGGGTAGCAAATGGACTGCAGTGCTCCCCTCATTTTTTTCCTTTCCGAACTTTATACCCTCCCTCTCCAAACAACCAACACAGCTAAGAACCTGTTAATAAACACCCCATTTTAAAAACTCAGCCCCTCCCCCAATATAGGTAGAGGACAATAGTCTGATCCAGATCTTTGAAATGACATATATAGAACAACGTTCTATATAAACACTCCCCACCCAGCTCAGAACACATGCAGAAAAGTGTTCTTCCACGGTTGCAGGATTATTACCACCGATAATTTCGCCAGCAACTTTCAAAAATACTCTTCCAGTTTGTCACCTCCATTTATCCTGATGCACCGTGAGACAAGAAAGATCAACAGTTCCATTTATCCTAAACTCAACAGGGCATTTCTAGGAGATGAGTTTTTTAAGCTCAACAGCTATTCAGTTATTACCCACTTCTGTAACACAGAAATCTCGTTTTCCCAGATGCTGTACGTGGAAAAACAGTAACAGTGGCGCTTACTCACAAGTAGATGCATAGGTAGGTTAGGGTCCAGCTTCCTGCTTAAAACGGAGTCTTTCTCGAGAAACACTGCCATTTCAGAGAAGTGTGTTTTTTAGGTGGCAAACAGGAAGCTCTTCTAGCATACAAATATCCTCCTGAATAAGGAGCTCAGGGAGCCAGATATGTTTATCGTACTTTAGCTCAGGATTGTCAGCCAGCTTGGACATTTTAATGGAGAGGAAGGAGAGAAATCTCTTGAATAAATAACTAATAAACGTGGTGGACTAGGCGTCTTATTCGGCTTTTAAGAGGTCCACATTCGCCTTGACAAACGGGGCCATAGTCTTTGAAATGCTCGGATCCTTTTCTTTCAGTGACAGGAGAACTCCAGCCTTCCATTTACTGGGCTGTTGACTTGGCTAGATCTGTTCCGATTTGACCTGGAGATTTAATCCTGGTGTTGATTCAGGGCTGTCCTCTTCTCTCATCCAATTTAGGCAGCAGTGAAAGCCTGTATTGTTTTAGCCAGGCTTTTCTTGACTTAGTTTTAAGGGTATTAAAATCGCGTTAATGTGTTAATAAGTCAGGTTTAATAAATCACCTTTAGGTGGACTAGGCGTCTTATTCGGCTTTTAAGAGGTCCACATTCGCCTTGACAAACGGGGCCATAGTCTTTGAAATGCTCGGATCCTTTTCTTTCAGTGACAGGAGAACTCCAGCCTTCCATTTACTGGGCTGTTGACTTGGCTAGATCTGTTCCGATTTGACCTGGAGATTTAATCCTGGTGTTGATTCAGGGCTCTCCTCTTCTCTCATCCAATTTAGGCAGCAGTGAAAGCCTGTATTGTTTTAGCCGGGCTTTTCTTGACTTAGTTTTAATGGTATTAAAATCGCGTTAATGTGTTAAGAAGTCAGGTTTAATAAGTCACCTTTAATTTGCTTATTTTATTGTAAACCGCTTTGAGGAATGAAGAAAAGCAATAGAAGCATACAAGTGAGGAACCCACAAGGACTTGAAGGGGACATCTCATTTCCCCCTCTCCCACTGTTTTCTCTTTC
>NW_015165301.1:333543-335988 GCF_001447785.1 Gekko japonicus | reverse complement strand
TGAAATTAAGCAAACTCCGGAGCACAACGGAAGACTGGAGGGCCTGGCGTCATGTGGTTCAGGGGGTTGCAAAGAGTCAGACTCGACTGTGCGACTGAACAACAACAACAAGCAGTGTTCCCTCTAAGCTGAGTTAGTGTGAGCTAGCTCACAGTTTTTTAGCCCCTGGCTCACACATTTTTGTCTTGGCTCAGGAAGGATGGCTCCAGAGCAAACTAATTTATTGCAGTATCCAAATCGCTGGCTCACAACTTTAATGCCAGTAGCTCACAAAGTAGAATTTTTGCTCAAAAGACTGGACAGCTTAGAGGGAACATTGACAACAAGAAGTCTTCCGCTTTCCCTCCTTCCCCGTCCCTGGCAGCCTCTTTCTAGGAAAACTCTGGCCCAGTTGCAAGGTGGGGAGCCTGCAAGGACTTGTGGGAGTCCCTGAGTTTTCCTTGTATCTCCTTCCCACACTATTTCCTATTTCCCACCACCTATTTCTCAAGACGGAGTTGGCCAGCTTAGGCGCTCAGCACGTTTGCATCAGAGGCCGCTGCGCTTCAACCTGACCGTCTCGCCAGCAGCCCTCAGCTCTGGGAGAGCCCTCCGCGGCACCATCTGGAGCCTCGAAAAGGCCAGGTGCCGTGCCGGCTTTTGCTGGCGCTCCCACAGGCCGCGGAGAGGCCGGGTTCCAAAGGGGGAGCGCTGGAATTTCTCCCAGGCACTTTGACCAGCTCGAAGAATGTTGAGCCTCATTCAAGAATCCCACAAGCCATTCATTCGCACGGCTCCCTGCGTATTGCTGCAAGCTGGCCTCTTCTCAGGATGAAGTCACAGCCAAAGACATCTGCTTGCAGTTAGGAGTCGAGGGGTTATTTATAGTATTTTTCATTCTTCCCTTGCGGCAACCGAGTGGAAGGCCGGGGCGGGGGTGTTTCATTGGCTCCTGACTGGAACTGTTGCCGCCGGCAGGCCGAGGGGCCTCTTGGCTTTCCAGGGAGACGGAGCCGCTCTCTGCGACCCCTCTGAGTTCCCTCAGTTGCTCTCAGGCTCCCCGTTTCCTGTCGGGAAGGCCTCCCCCTCCTCCTACCCTGGAATTTTTCTCACAGTTCTCCCCCCCCCTCCACAGCCGTGTGAAACTACTCCTCTAAGCCAACAGCTGGCTGGTATCCGAAAGAGAAGGCTCCATGCCTGGGGTTTTAGAAGGCCTGTCTTTGGCATGGTGGCCCGCTTGGAATCGTGTGAACATCGCTGCCTTTGATGACAAGAGTAAGGGGCCGTGTCCAGGATAATTTTGCAGAGGCGTTACACGCTGGCTTTGGGGTGCCTGGTTCCCAGAAGTCACATTGCACTGGCGTGCAGTGTTAACTACCCCACCCACCCCAATCCCACATAACAAGTTTGTGTGCTGGGTGGAATCCACACTCTCCCCCAGCCCTGTGTGACACCGGGCCAAGTAGCCCTTTGATCACATTGTTGTTCTGCCCTTGCTATGGGGAGGAAGATATTGCTGGACCAAAGAGCGCATCGAGGACCACTTCAGGTCAGGCAAATGGCCCCAGGTGGAAGTCTGAAGCACCTTCTCCTTGTGTTCCATGGTCTTAATCTGAATTGGGCACTGCATGCACAGGAGTTGAGGTAGGATTGCCATTCCCCCGGCAGTGCTGGGGGAAAACCCCTGTTTTCAGGGCTTCAGCCCGCCACTGGCCAGCTGGGGAAGCCCCACCCCCAAACAGGGACATCGCCGCGTGATGTCGCCAACACGATGACGTCACCCGGGAACTCATGTCATTATGCCGGGGATGTCACGTGGGGACGCTCTAGTATTTGGGCAAACTCTATGGTTTGAGGCCTGTTAAGTCGCTTGCTTAACAAAGAAGTCAGAGAGTGATTCAGCAAGAACACAACTTTATTCTTCAACTTGAACACAACTCCAACACGGATCAACATCTGATAGCCAGAACAGAACAGTTCCTTCTTTACATGGCAGTTGTCCTGCTTTTAAACTCTCCCGGCTAATGTAGCCACACCCACTGTACAAATACCAACCAATACGGTTGTTCATATAAGGACCAATCACAGATGTTCCCGCTCAGGGAGCTTGCTGTAAGGTGATTGGCTAGGTGCTTCCTGGGCTAGCAATGCAATTGGATGGATTTGGATCCTAGCCCAGGACGAAGCTCAACATGGCAAGTCAATTAGATGTTTCACATACATCATGCATTCAATTGCAGCTATTGAATACATTACAAGGCCAAAAAAACCAGAGTTTTCCCAAATACGAGAGCGTCCCCTGTGTGGCGTCCCCACCCCACCCCTGGAACACCCCTCCCCCCAAGTCCCCTGCTCCAGCCAAGTTAAGACCTGGAGAACTGTCATTTAGGGTTGCTATACAATGTACCCTCAAACCCCCCCCCCCCCGAGGAGAGCAGTTCACATCCTGGGCAGGATATAGCTGCT
>NW_015165301.1:321192-333404 GCF_001447785.1 Gekko japonicus | reverse complement strand
AAGCCCAGCAGGAACTCATTAGCATAATAGGCCACACCCAACAGCAGAATCTCATTAGCATATTAGGCCACACCCCCGACAGCACAGCTCATTAGCACATTAGGCCGCACCCCCATGTTACTAGAAGTGTGGTCATCCAGCCACACCCACCTTTTGCTTCTTATTCTGTTGACCTTGTTTGTTGTCAAAACCCAGGGCTTTTTTGTAGCAGGAACTCCTTTGCATGTTAGGCCACACACCCCAAATGTAGCCAATCCTAATGAGTTCCTGCTGTTGGGTGTGGCCTATTATGCTAATGAGTTCCTGCTGGGCGTGGCCAACTCAGGAGCCAGCCAGAACTCCGTTCCTGTGCGTTCCTGCCCGAAAATAGCCCTGGACGTGCACAGCTTAGAGAGAACATGGCTGTCAACCTCTGTGTGAGACCAGGAGATCTCCTGGAATTACAATTGATCTCCAGAAAACAGAGGTCAGTTCACCGTGAGAAAATGGCTGCTTTGGAGAGTGGACTCCACTGCCTTATACACGGCTCAGGTTCCTCTGCTTCCAAAACCCTGCTCTCTTCAGGCTCCGCCCACAAATCTCTTGGAACTGCCTAACCCCATAGACACCTGTCTGATTCTTACACAGGGTGGGGACTCCAGACGCATCCTGTGTACTCTGCAGTACTTGGAGTAGGTCATGCAAAGACAAGCTCCCGGAGGAGGCTAGTTGGAAGCAGGCAAGGCAGGAAAGTTAGAACGTGGACTTATGAAGAGACGCAATAAGCCGCTCTCGTAGAGAACAAGTCAAGTCTGCAATCTTGCATGGGAGGAAGGTAGAATTACTTGCTCCAAACGGAGACTGGATGGAAGTAGGCAAGGACAGAACTCCTGCAGAGATTCAGTGGACAGCCTCACCCTGACTCCAGCTTTTGACATTTTAGGATGTCGTCTATATTCTTTCGAGCCTATCATCACAGCCATAAGGGCTCGAAGGCTGCTTTCTTTCTTTCTTTGAAATGGAGGTTGTTTGATGTGAAAATGCTGGCTTGAATTCCTTGCCTGGTACTGAATGTAGAGCTTAAGAAGAGTAATACAAGACAGTTCTGCTTGTTGGGCGGGGTTGCCAATGTTGGCAGAGTTTAAATAGTCAAAGGAGCGGAGCACCAACTGTTTAAGGAAAATAACTCAGTTTATTAAAGAAGAATAAACTCTGATAGAGAGAGGAGGGGGGAGGGAGGGAGAGGGAGAGGTTTAACTAACTGACTAACTGCTGTGAGAGACAGGAAGGAAGGAAGGGGGAGAGCTCAGTTGGAGCAGGAAGTCTCCAAAGAGCCAATCAGGAGACAGGAAGGACATAATTTGAAATTGTGGGAAGTCTCTAATCTAGCTATACTAACTAGCAGTCCTTCAGCTGTCCCCCTGTAGAGGGATCTTCTGATTCTCTTCATATGGGTGCCCTATATAGACCAAGGGTGTCGAACTCATTTGTTATGAGGCCTGGATCTGACATAAATGAGACCCTGTTGGGCCGAGTTATGTGTGTCATAAAATGTAATGCCAGGTAGCAGAGATATAAACTTTATAAAGGACACAAGCACAAAGGATTTTTTTTAAAACTTAAAATAAAAACATGCTTAAAACATTAGCACTCTTGCAATATTTTGTTTATTTAACAGTGGTCCCGGTCACACGGAGGGTTTTGGCCCGGGAGAGGGACGGATCGGGGCCGCAGCAAACGGGCGCAATCTCACCGCAACATCTGGAAAGCAGCGCGCACCCCTCCCCAATCCGTCCCTAACCCCGGAAACCCTGCAGCAAAAAAGAACCACTGACAGAGGTGGTCTTACCTGAACAGCCGCGGCAAGCGCGGCCGTGGGATCGCCGGCACGTCCTTCTGCCGGCGCATCCCCGGCTCCTGGCCGAACTGCGCATGCAGATGCATACGCAGCCGGCTGCCTCGGTCTCCCGACCGTGGCTTCCTCCCTGGCATCTGATCGTGCCAGGGAGCAACGGCGCCGCGGTTCAGGGGATCTGTGTGATCCCGCCGTGGCGTGTCTATTTTGGTGCGGCTTCCAAAAGCCACCTTTTGGCCGCGCATTCCCCTCCCCGTGTGGCAGGGGCCAGTGTCTGACAACTGACACCTCTTGCTCTGAATTATTGCACCAAAATGTCTGTGCTGTTGCAATCTTGATTATCCTGTTCAGGTGTGTATCTGTAAGCTGCAAACCTATGATGACACAGCAGTGGCAGAACTGGAAGAAGAAGCAGAAGACAGCCAGTTCCACTGTAGGCCTGATAGAAGTCCTCCGGGGGCCTGATCCGGCCCCCGGGCCGCATGTTTGACACCCCTAATATAGACCTTGTATATTCCAGCTACAGAGATCAGTTCCCCAACATCCCCTGGAGAAAACAGCATGCAGAGGGTGGGCTCTATGGCCTCCCATCCCTGTTGAGCTCCCTCCCTAAAACTCTTGCCTCCCCAGCCTCCACCCCCAAATCACTAGGAATTTCCCAACTTGGAGCTGGCAATCCTACCTGGGGATTCAAGGTGTGGGGACAACAGGTGTGTTGGTTTATTGAGATTCTGAACTCTTCCTGTTTTGAGCAATATCCCTCTGTTTGCTCAAACAACCCCCCCAAAAAAAAACCTGAAGAAGGTGCAGGAAGGTCACCCGGTGGTGGAAAGCATCACATGCCTAGGTTGCCAGCTCCAAGCTGGAAATTCCCTGGAGATTTGGGGGTGGAGCCTGGGGAAGGCTGGGTTTGGGGAGGGGAAGGAGGGCCTCAGGATGGATGTGATGCCGTAGAATTCAACCTCTGAAGCTACCGTTTTCTGCACTCAGATTGAGTTCTGTGGTCTGAAGATCTGTTGTAATTCTGGGAGACCTTCGGGCCCCACCTGGAGATTGGCAACACTACACATGCCCCATGGCTTATCCAATCAAGAGTCAACAGAAGTGCCATGGGTTTCTTTTCCAGAACAGCCCTAACTCCAGAGATGTGGGGACTTGCAGGGCTCTTTTTGGGCAGGAACGCACAGGAACGGAGTTCCAACTGGCTCCCGAGTTAGCCACGCCCAGCAGGAACTCATTAGCATAATAGGCCACACCCAACAGCAGAAACTCATTAGGATTGGCTACATTAGAGGTGTGTGGCCTAACATGCAAAGGAGTCCCTGCTACAAAAAAGCCCTGGGTTTTGACAACAAACAAGGTAAACAGAATAACAAGCAAAAGGTAGGTGTGGCTGGATGACTACACTTCTGGTAACATGGGGGTGTGGCCTAATGTGCTAATGAGCTGTGCTGTCAGGGGTGTGGCCTAATATGCTAATGAGTTTCTGCTGTTGGGTGTGGCCTATTATGTAATGAGTTCCTGCCGGCACTAGGAATTTCCCAACTTGGAGCTGGCAATCCTACCTGGGGATTCAAGGTGTGGGGACAACAGGTGTGTTGGTTTATTGAGATTCTGAACTCTTCCTGTTTTGAGCAATATCCCTCTGTTTGCTCAAACAACCCCCCCAAAAAAAAACCTGAAGAAGGTGCAGGAAGGTCACCCGGTGGTGGAAAGCATCACATGCCTAGGTTGCCAGCTCCAAGCTGGAAATTCCCTGGAGATTTGGGGGTGGAGCCTGGGGAAGGCTGGGTTTGGGGAGGGGAAGGAGGGCCTCAGGATGGATGTGATGCCGTAGAATTCAACCTCTGAAGCTACCGTTTTCTGCACTCAGATTGAGTTCTGTGGTCTGAAGATCTGTTGTAATTCTGGGAGACCTTCGGGCCCCACCTGGAGATTGGCAACACTACACATGCCCCATGGCTTATCCAATCAAGAGTCAACAGAAGTGCCATGGGTTTCTTTTCCAGAACAGCCCTAACTCCAGAGATGTGGGGACTTGCAGGGCTCTTTTTGGGCAGGAACGCACAGGAACGGAGTTCCAACTGGCTCCCGAGTTAGCCACGCCCAGCAGGAACTCATTAGCATAATAGGCCACACCCAACAGCAGAAACTCATTAGGATTGGCTACATTAGAGGTGTGTGGCCTAACATGCAAAGGAGTCCCTGCTACAAAAAAGCCCTGGGTTTTGACAACAAACAAGGTAAACAGAATAACAAGCAAAAGGTAGGTGTGGCTGGATGACTACACTTCTGGTAACATGGGGGTGTGGCCTAATGTGCTAATGAGCTGTGCTGTCAGGGGTGTGGCCTAATATGCTAATGAGTTTCTGCTGTTGGGTGTGGCCTATTATGTAATGAGTTCCTGCCGGGCTTTTTCTACAAAAAGAGCCCTGGGACTTGTATCCAAGTGTTGTCATAGTAGGGTTGCTAGGTCCACCATGGTCACCAGTGGGGGATGGAGATAGGGTTGCCAGATCCAGACTTGGAAACTCCTGGAGATTTGGGTCTGGAGCCTGGCGAGGACAGGAACCTTAGTGGGACACATTGTCAGAACGTCCACCTGCCAAAGCGTTCATTATCTCTGGGGGAATTAGTTTCTGTAGTCTGGAGATGAGCTGTAATTCCAGGGGATCCCCAGGTCCCACCTGGAGGCTGGCATCCCTAAAATTCCTTTAAAGGAAAGTGCTAGAGGATAGGTCCTGTAACAAGGGCGTGTAACTCCTGTTTGTTTCTAAGCATGACAATGTAGGTAGGTTCTTAAAGGAGGTAAAAAGTAACTTCAGGAGGTTCTACTTTATTTAAGGTTAGTTTTAAGCAGACAAATGTTTCCCGATGCACAAAACATTGTTATGCAAGCTACACATTTCTGGTGCTGCCAGTGCAGAGACACTGAAATGCACATAAATAATATGTAACTGACTACCTGGGTTATAGAAATTTCTCTTTGACGTCATAATTTTTCTTTTATTTCTTGAAGGTTCCCCCCTCTGGAAATGTGACCATACCACTAAATAAAGAAGGGAGCTAATTTAGTGTTGCCAAATCCAGGTTGAGAAACTCCTGGAGATTTGGGGATGGAGCCTGGGGAGGACAGGGACCTCAGTGGGGTACAACGCCACAGAGTCCGCCCTCCAAAGCATCCATTTCCTCCAGGGGAACTGATCTCTACTTTGGAGATGAGCTGTATTTCCAGAGGGTCTCCAGGTCCCACGTGGAGGCTGGCATCCCTAGTAGCTATTGTCCTGGTTTCAATCCCCCTGCACTAGGCTTCCCAGTGACTCCCCACAGCAATTATCTCCTTAGCCTCTACACTGGAAATCAGAGAGAGGTATCCATGTTGTGCTAGATAGCACCCCAAAGCCTGCCATTTGCTAGTTTGTAAGTCAGGTGTAAGCTGCGGTGGCTCAAGTGGTTAAGACGCTGAACTGCAGGCTGTGGAAGGTCAGTAGTTCAGCAGTTCAAGACCCGGGTGCCGCAAGACAGGGTGAGCTCCTGTCTCTAGTTCCAGCTCCTGCCAACCTAGCAGTTCGAAAGCAAGAAATTGCAAGTAGATAAATAGGTACCACTTCGGTGGGAAGGTAACAGCGTTCCGTGCGCCTTGGTGTTTAGTCATGCCGACCACATGACCACGGAAACGTCTCTGGACAGCGCTGGCTCTTCGGCTTTGAAACGGAGATGAGCACCGCAACCCTAGAGTCGGATTCGACTGGCTTTCGAGCAAGGGAACCTTTACCTTTACCTTTAAGTCAGGTGTTACACTGGGTTGTTGCAAAGTACAGTTCTATAACCTGCTTCAACATTGGATTTTTAAAATTAGATACATACCTATGTATCTTAAGAAGCCAGAAATACACTCTGTGGCATTGAGAGGATAAAACGTGTACTCTCCTTAAGTGGAGGTATTGCTATAGTCATCATAAAACTACATAAAACATCATCAATATTGTCCTCTTAAGAGAGACAGTGCTCTGCTTACTATTCAAACAGAGATGGAATGGTTGCCACCCAACCCGCCTGAGCCAGTCTGGCTTTCCAGCTTCCCACGCATCTTTGATGGTCAGGGACATCTCCAATAGCAGCCTAACTTCTAAAGCCGCTTTTACAAAAGTTTCCAATTCTTACAGAGTGTTCTTGTTCCTTAAATAGAGATATAGATAGGAACTCTCAGGCCGGGGCAAGTGATGCACTGTATCCTTGGTGCTTGGGGGGTGGGGCAGCAGTGGGAGGGCTTCTGGTGTCCTGGCCCCACTGCTGGACCTCCTGATGGCACCTGGAATATTTCTGGCCACTGTGTGATAGAGTGTTGGACTGGATGGGCCATTGGCCTGATCCAACATTGGCTTCTCTTATGTTCTTCTGGTTTAGGTCTTCAGGCTGTATATGCTCCTTAGATGCAATACAAAACCACAGAGGGTGGTATCAGGCGTGAAATCATAAGAATGAAATAAATTGTCTTTTTAGACGTGTGTGTCACTGGCCCTGAAGGCTGCCAAGGAAGCGTTTGGATGATGTCTGGAAAAACTGCTGAAAATGGAGAGCTGGCAGCGTGTCGTGGTTAGGGTATCAGACCCAGGTTTGAATCCCCTCTCTGCCATGGAAGCTTGCTGGGTGACTTTGGGCCTATCATCTCTCTCAGGCTATGCAACCTTGTGGGGCTGTTGTTGTGAATTTAAGGTTGCAGGAGGGGAGAGCAATGCTGCATGCAGGGAGAAAAGCAGGGGAATAAATAAGCCAAAAAGAAAACACACCAAGGCCATGGAAGGCTGAGTTGTTCCTCCCCATAACAAGCAAAAGAGCAACCAATTATGCCAAAAATGGGAAATATATGCAAATGAAATTAATCTGCCTCATTTACAGGGCACAGCATGTTTGGGTTTAAAGCAGAGTTTTACACAGCGTTGCCCAGGTTCCGTAAAGTTGCAGGGGACAGATGGTCTAATCCAGGGGTCATTTCGTAGAAAAAGAGGTGCAGGAGCTCATTAGCATAACTTATCTGCATATGCCACACCCCCTGACATCACTGGGAGCGTGTCAGACGGCAACACCCACCACTCAGGCTCCACTGGACTGTTTTGGATTGCTAGCTATTGGGGGGGAACGTGCAGATCTGTCCTCGCAGAGGAGGGAGAGCTTGTACCTGAATAAAACTTGGTCTTAAAGGTGTCATTGGACTGTTTTGGGTTGTACCTGAAGGCGGGCCGGGGGGGGGGGCTCTGCAATTTACCTGACTGTTTTTTGCTCTGGCTGAAGGCTGCTGGGAGCAGGGGGTGGGGCTTGTTGCATGTGCCCGCCCCCTGGGCTCTTTACTGCCGGAGCTCCGCTCCTGTGAGCTCCGGCAGGAGATGACCCCTGCAGACCATAAAACCGAGAGAGCAAACGAAGCGAAAGCACGGCATGCAGTCCGGACACTGCCATAACATCCGACAGTCAATCGCAGTGAAAGTGGCATGCAGTGTAGAGGGGAATTTCTGTTCCAGTGTGGGTTTGGTAAGACAGCGGAGCGAATGCTAGATGCAGAATGGGCCTTACAGGGACATGGAGTCCACCTTCCAAAGCATCCCCTTTCTCCACGGGAACTGATCTCTGTAGTCTCTGGGGGTGAGCTGTAATTCTGGGGGATCCTCAGGTCCCACCTGGAGCCTGATATCCCTACCTGGGGGTACTCGAGCTTCCCGCCTTCCTTTCCTTCCAGTCTTTCAACAGCCCCTATAATCAGAAGCAGGAAGAAGCTGTTAGTGCAACCATCTACTTTCCGAGTTTCCCCCTGCCTCACCCTGTTTTTCCTCCAAACTGGCTTTGGTACAGTCTTAGTGGGACCCCCTGGGCTCTTTACTGCCGGAGCTCCGCTCCTGTGAGCTCCGGCAGGAGATGACCCCTGCAGACCATAAAACCGAGAGAGCAAACGAAGCGAAAGCACGGCATGCAGTCCGGACACTGCCATAACATCCGACAGTCAATCGCAGTGAAAGTGGCATGCAGTGTAGAGGGGAATTTCTGTTCCAGTGTGGGTTTGGTAAGACAGCGGAGCGAATGCTAGATGCAGAATGGGCCTTACAGGGACATGGAGTCCACCTTCCAAAGCATCCCCTTTCTCCACGGGAACTGATCTCTGTAGTCTCTGGGGGTGAGCTGTAATTCTGGGGGATCCTCAGGTCCCACCTGGAGCCTGATATCCCTACCTGGGGGTACTCGAGCTTCCCGCCTTCCTTTCCTTCCAGTCTTTCAACAGCCCCTATAATCAGAAGCAGGAAGAAGCTGTTAGTGCAACCATCTACTTTCCGAGTTTCCCCCTGCCTCACCCTGTTTTTCCTCCAAACTGGCTTTGGTACAGTCTTAGTGGGAATATCATATTCAGGGGTCATTTCGTAGAAAAAGAGGTGCAGGAGCTCAGTAGCATAACTTATTAGCACAACTTATTTGCATATGCCACACCCCCTGACATCACCGGAAGTGTGTCAGAAGGCAACACCCACCGCTCAGGCTCCACTGGACTGTTTTGGATTGCTAGCTATTCGGGGGGGGGGGGGGGGGGGGGGGCAGTTTGTTTTTTTTTGAGAGCTTGTACCTGAATAAAACTTGGTCTTAAAGGTGCCACTGGACTGTTTTGGGGTGGGGGCTCTGCAATTTACCTGGCTGCTTCTTGCTCTGACTGAGGGCTGCTGGGAGCAGGGAGTGGGGCTTGTTGCATGTGCCCACCCCCTGGGCTCTTTACTGCCGGAGCTCCGCTCCTGTGCGCTCCCGCAGGAAATGACCTCTGATCATATTCAAAGTGAGGCCGGTCAACAGCTTCAGAAACTCCAGCTGACCCTATTCAGCAGGGGCAATCACTCAGTTTGCTAGCAGGGCCCCAGTATCGTCCCTGTGAGCCTGTTCCATACCTGTAAATGGGCTGCCCCCTCCAATTCCATCTACGTAACCTCTTGAGTCAATGCACAAGACAAATAGATCTCCATAACCATTACTGTAAAGCAGAGAACCAAAACGGTTGGACAAAAATGTGAGAAGAAACAAAACTAGGGAACACTTGCTCGTCCCTTGGTTCAAGGTGTCATAGACGGAGGCCAGTCATTTCCCGGACAAACCTTCTCTGAGGGTGGAGGCCTCATCTGGTTCCTGACCCCGAGATCCTGTGGAGTTATATTTGGCCTTCTTCATCAGCCACTCATTTCCGTCCCTCAAGCTGTTCCTTCATGTTTCTGCCATTCAGGATCATTGCCGGGAAACAGATGGGTGGGCTGAGCAGGGGAGGAAAGGCACAAAGGAAACCTGCGCGTACAGCTCCATGCATTCCCAGCTTCCTGGCGGTTCCCAGGGGACACTGGGGGAAAAAAACAACCTCAGTGAGGAAGGCCAAACCAGCCGAGACACGGGAAGATCCATGATGGGAGGTTCCTAACTTTTGAAAAAAGAAAATGCAGCTGGCGCGGGTATCTGATTCTTATTGGCATAGTGGTTAAGTGCGGAGACTCTAATCTGGGAGAACCGGGTTTGATTCCCCACTCCTCCACTTGCACCTGCTGGATGACCTTGGGCAAGCCATAGTTCTGGCACAGCTGTCCTTGGAAAAGAGCAGTTTCTGTCAGAGCTCTCTCAGCTCCACTTACCTCACAGGGTGTCTGTTGTGGGGAGGGGAAGGGAAAGGAATTTGTAAGCCCCTCTGAGACTCCTTTGGGTAGTGAAGGGTGGGGTATAAATCCAATCCCTTCCTCTCGTCTAGAACTGAGGGAGCTAGGGATGCCACCCTCCAGGTGGGACCTGGGGATTCCCTGGAATTACAGCTCATCTCCAGACTACAGAGATCAATTCCCCTGGAGAAAATGGACGCTTTGGAGGGTGGATTCTATGGCATTGTACCTCACTAAGGTCCCTGTCCTCCCCAGGCTCCATCCCCAACTCTCCAGAGATTTCCCAACCTGGATCTGACAACCCTACCCTCCCATCCCCCTCCAGTGACCCAAGGGGACCTGGCAAGTCTAGGGGGAGGGAATGGGATAAGAACATAAGAGAAGCCCTGTTGGATCAGGCCAATGGCCTATCCAGTCCAACACTCTGTCACACAGTGGCCAAAAATACCAGGTGCCATCAGGAGGTCCAGCAGTGGGGCCAGGACACCAGAAGCCCTCCCACTGTTGCCCTCCCAAGCACCAAGAATACAGAGCATCACTTGCCCCAGCCTGAGAGTTCCTATCTATACCTTGTGGCCAGTGTTCCCTCTAAGCTGAGTTAGTGTGAGCTAGCTCCCGGTTTTTTAGCCTCCAACTCACACATTTTTGTCCTAGCTCAGGAAGGATGGGGTCCAGAGCAAAGTTAATCATGCAGTAGCCAAAGTGTTCGCTCACAACTTTAATGCTGGTAGCTCACAAAGTAGAATTTTTGCTCCCAAGACTCCATATCTTAGAGGGAGCATTGCTTGTGGCCAGGGCTATTTTTGGGCAGGAACGCGCAGGAACAGAGTTCCGGCTGGCTCCTGAGCTGGCCATGCCCAGCAGGAACTCATTAGCATAATAGGCCACAGCTAACAGCAGAAACGCATTAGGATTGGCCTAACATGCAAAGAAGTTCCTGCTACCAAAAAAAAGCCCAGGGTTTTGATAGCAAAGTAAACAGAATAAGAAGCAAAAGGTGGGTGTGGCTGGATGACCACACTTCTGGCAACATGGGGGCGTGGCCTAATATGCTAATGAGCTGTGCTGTCAGGGGTGCGGCCTAATAGGCTAATAAGTTTCTGATGTTGGGTGTGGCCTGTTATGCTAATGAGTTCCTGCTGGGCTTTTTCTACAAAAAAAGCCCTGCTTGTGGCCAATAGCCACTGATGGACTTCTGCTCCAGGTGGATCTAACTCTCCCAGCACCACCAGGCCCCTCCCACTTTCTAAAAACACTTGGCGGGCACCAGAAAAGGCATCGGTGGGCACCGTCGTGCCCGTGGGCACCGCGCTGGGGGTCCCTGTGTTAGAGCACAAGCTGACAAACCCTCAGCTGCCCCACAGGTGCAACCAGAACTCTGAGCCCAGCCCCCCCCCCCCCCGCAGGCAGCCGGCGGCCCCCCACTCCTCCACTTGCACCTGCTGGATTGAACACCTTTAAGCCATGAGGCTCCGGTGATAAAACTGGGACTGCCAAATAGGCCTGGCATAGCTGCTTGATGGGCGGCAATGGGCGGCAGCTGAAGCTTTTCCTGGCACAGAGGTGAATAGTGTCACCTGGTAAATTATTACTATTATTTATTTCTTTGTTTAATTTATACCCCACGCTACCCCAAGGGTGGGCTCAGGGCGGCTTACAACATATTATCCACAAAACAATAAAATCGGAGGAGGAGGAGGAGATTGGATTTATACCCCGCACTTCACTTGGCGTCTCAGATTGGCTTGCAAACTCCTTTCCCTTCCCCTCCCCACAACAGACACCCTGTGAGGCAGGTGGGGCTGAGAGAGCTCTTTCCAGAACTGCTCTTTCAAGGACAGCTCTTGTCAGAACTATGGCTTGCCCAAGGTCATCCAGCAGCTGCGAGGAGTGGGGAATCAAACCCGGTTCTCCCAGATTAGAGTCCATGTACTTAACCACTACAGTAGATGGCACAGTATACAATAACAGAAACCCCCGTGCCTAATGTCAGGTGGATGTAGGTACCTCAGGAAGCAGCAGTGCCCAAATAGTATTGTCCAGAACAGCAGGTCACTGGGAAGGGGCAATTAAGCTTCTAGTAAAGGGGCAGGACAGCTTTTTTCCAGGCCTCATGGCAACCTGAACGAAACAACTTCGCCTAGTGTCAAGCTTCGTTCGCGACCCTGGAGTCGACCCACCCGTGGTGTCGGCCCTGGGAGTTGGGAAGGGTTCGTAAAGGAGGAGGTTGCGGAGGGGCCTCAGATAGGCAGGGGACCGGGTTATGGTCACCCCGTAGGTCCCTCTGCCAATGTGCGCAGAACACCTTTGGTCCCGTCTTTCTCTCTCGCTCTCTTTCTCTCCGTCTCGTTCCTTCGCACTTCCTTCCTTCCCGGCCCGTCCGCTTCTCTCTCCTTTTATACCTTGCCCCACTCCCAGTGCTGTCTGTAATCCCCGCCTCCTCTATTCCCGGTCTGGCCCACCCCCTTGATAAGCCCGGGCGCCTTCTGGTCATTCCAGGCGTGGTTACAGGTAGAGATGTGAAGGCTTGGGAAAAAACCAGAAAAATTTGGAAAGAAATCATTTTTTTCCTGAAGCCTTTTTGTTTTTTTCAGAAAAATTGGAAAAATTGAAAAAAGGAAAAAAAGGGAAAAATTGATTATGGAACGTTTTATTTTAACATGATGAATAAAATATTTTAAGACAAGGTGTTCAAATATTTTCCAAATCAT